>NC_086448.1:432828772-433130022 GCF_028390025.1 Pseudophryne corroboree
TCCTCCTCATTGTCTGATTCCTCAGCCCTTTCACTGTGTACATCCCCCTCCTCACAGATTATTAATTCGTCCCCACTGGAATCCACCATCTCAGGTCCCTGTGTACTTTCTGGAGGCAATTGCTGGTGAATGTCTCCACGGAGGAATTGATTATAATTCATTTTGATGAACATCATCTTCTTCACATTTTCTGGAAGTAACCTCGTACGCCGATTGCTGACAAGGTGAGCGGCGGCACTAAACACTCTTTCGGAGTACACACTGGAGGGGGGGCAACTTAGGTAAAATAAAGCCAGTTTGTGCAAGGGCCTCCAAATTGCCTCTTTTTCCTGCCAGTATACGTACGGACTGTCTGACGTGCCTACTTGGATGCGGTCACTCATATAATCCTCCACCATTCTTTCAATGGTGACAGAATCATATGCAGTGACAGTAGACGACATGTCAGTAATCGTTGGCAGGTCCTTCAGTCTGGACCAGATGTCAGCACTAGCTCCAGACTGCCCTGCATCACCGCCAGCAGGTGGGCTCGGAATTCTTAGCCTTTTCCTCGCACCCCCAGTTGCGGGAGAATGTGAAGGAGGAGCTGTTGACGGGTCACGTTCCGCTTGACTTGACAATTTTCTCACCAGCAGGTCTTTGAACCTCTGCAGACTTGTGTCTGCCGGAAAGAGAGATACAATGTAGGTTTTAAATTTAAGATCAAGCACGGTGGCCAAAATGTAGTGCTCTGATTTCAACAGATTGACCACCCGTGAATCCTGGTTAAGCGAATTAAGGGCTCCATCCACAAGTCCCACATGCCTAGCGGAATCGCTCCATTTTAGCTCCTCCTTCAATCTCTCCAGCTTCTTCTGCAAAAGCCTGATGAGGGGAATGACCTGACTTAGGCTGGCAGTGTCTGAACTGACTTCACATGTGGCAAGTTCAAAGGGTTGCAGAACCTTGCACAACGTTGAAATCATTCTCCACTGCACTTGAGTCAGGTGCATTCCCCCTCCTTTGCCTATATCGTAGGCAGATGTATAGGCTTGAATGGCCTTTTGCTGCTACTCCATCCTCTGAAGCATATAGAGGGTTGAATTCCACCTCGTTACCACCTCTTGCTTCAGATGATGGCAGGGCAGGTTCAGGACTGTTTGCTGGTGCTCCAGTCTTCGGCACGCGGTGGCTGAATGCCGAAAGTGTCCCGCAATTCTTCGGGCCACCGACAGCATCTCTTGCACGCCCCTGTCGTTTTTTAAATAATTCTGCACCACCAAATTCAATGTATGTGCAAAACATGGGACGTGCTGGAATTTGCCCAGATGTAATGCACGCACAATATTGGTGGTGTTGTCCGATGTCACAAATAAAAAAAAGGAAAGAACAAAATTGTCTTTTTGTTGGCGCACTTGAAAAAGAAATTGATATATTGATGTATTGTTTTAATAAGACTTAACTTTTATTCTATTATTTAAAATATCCTGTTTAGTGAAATATAAACATACAAATGTGAAAAATTACTTAATAAAAGTGATAATATACTAACTTCTGGGCTCACTGTATTATTATTCCTATATTGTTCAATGACATTTGTGATTACTTGATCATCTATTGCACAGGGGATCTAATTATATAAGTAGCCCTTGGATATCCCAAATAGATGTACTGTCCACTTTATTTGTCACATAGGTGAGTTTAGGAGTAATGGATATTGTTATTATATCCCACACATGCAAGGCTGCTAACTATGGTGTTGCTCACTCCTCCATACTACATCTATTATTCAAATCAGAATTTGGATTGTGCAATCCATTCTCTGCATAGACTGATATTGAGATATAGCAGATAGTGGTTATGATATATATGTCTCTATTGATGGCACATTCATATACATTCCACAAATATAATCCTGCTTTACGTCCTACTTTAAAAGGCCTGCTGACAGTTATATGAGGTATCTTAATAAATATCTCTCTGATAATTCAGATTGACATTACACGAGAAACAATCCTATACCACGTCTAGTATACAGGTCTTTATCATATATTCATAGGTCTCAATATCAACTTGTAATGGTATGGGGATCTATATAAAGCTGTATCATCAGCACCATGTCTTAATCACACAGGCTTGTCGTGTGTATCATCATATATGCAATCATTAATTTCTAATATCTATCTTTCACCTATAGTTGATCAATTATTCAAATGTGGACATTGGATACACTATATTGGTTATTCCTAGGATTATTTTGAAGTTCCTCTAATCTTAAGAAATAGTGATGGATAATTCTCTATATTCCAATTATTATAATAATAATAATAATAATAATAATAATACAAAAAACATCATTCAGTTGAGGCAATAGGGATATGCATTATCAGTATATGTTTTATATGTTTATTCCAACCTTATAACTATAAAAAGGTTCCATTCGACTGGAACTTATAGCACCCAGGAATGGATATATATTAATACTATAAGGATCTCCTATAGTATATTCCGATATCAAGATCGTCTCTTATCGGTTATCCCAGGTGATCAGGATATTGTGTGTCCATAATCACAGAATAGTATTTCAGTCTCCCAGTGTTCTCTTAATGATACATTGTAGCTGCACTGGGAAACAATTACCAATTTGTTGCACTCTGTGTTTATGCTACTTTTCCAGCGGCTCCCCGCTGATACACTTTCACTACCAAAAAAGTGTTACTATGGCTTTAATTATGGCCACAGTGCACAATAGTGTATGCTATGAATGACAGTATTCCTTGTCATTTGACCCGGTATCTGGTTACGCTATATCCGTTGTTAGAAATTACCAAATTTGTACATCAATCAAGTCTCTAGTTCCCTGTGAATTAACGGTGGATACCGGAAACACGTTTCTCACCACCCAGGCTGTCAAGGCCTGAGTTATCTGCTTTGCAGCAGGATGACTGCTGTGATATTTCATCTTCCTCGCAAAGGACTGTTGGACAGTCAATTGCTTACTGGAAGTAGTACAAGTGGTCTTCCGACTTCCCATCTGGGATGACGATCGACTCCCAGCAGCAACAACAGCAGCGCCAGCAGCAGTAGGCGTTACACTCAAGAATGCATCGGAGGAATCCCAGGCAGGAGAGGACTCGTCAGACTTGACAGTGACATGGCCTGCAGGACTATTGGCTTTCCTGTCTAAGGAGGAAATTGACACTGAGGGAGTTGGTGGTGTGGTTTGCAGGAGCTCGGTTACAAGAGGAAGGGATTTAGTGGTCAGTGGACTGCTTCCGCTGTCATCCAAAGTTTTTGAACTTGTCACTGACTTCTGATGAATGCGGTCCAGGTGACGTATAGGGAGGATGTTCCTAGGTGGTTAACGTCCTTACCCCTACTTATTACAGCTTGACAAAGGCAATACATGGCTTGACACCTGTTGTCTGCATTTCTGTTGAAATAATTCCACACCGAAGAGGTGATTTTTTTTGTATTTTGACCAGTCATGTCAATGACCATATTCGTCCCACGGACATCAGGTGTCTCCCCGGGTGCCTGACTTAAACAAACCACCTCACCATCAGAATCCTCCTTGTCAATTTCCTCCCCCAGCGCCAGCAACACCCATATCCTCATCCTGGTGTACTTCAACAGTGACATCTTCAATTTGACCATCAGGAACTAGACTGCGGGTGCTCCTTCCAGCACTTGCAGGGGGCGTGCAAATGGTGGAAGGCGCAACCTCTTCCCGTCCAGTGTTGGGAAGGTCAGGCATCGCAACCGACACAATTGGACTCTCCTTGGGGATTTGTGATTTAGAAGAACGCACAGTTCTTTGCTGTGCATTTGCCATCTTGACTCTTTTAATTTTCTAGCAGGAGGATGAGTGCTTCCATGCTCAGGTGAAGCTGAACCATTAGCTTTGAACATAGGCCAGGGCCTCAGCCGTTCCTTGCCACTCCGTGTCGTAAATGGCACATTGGCAAGTTTAAGCTTCTCCTCAGATGATTTTGATTTAGATTTTTGGGTCATTTTACTGATCTTTATTTTTTGGGATATTACATGCTCTCTACTATGACATTGGGCTTTGGCCTTGGCAGACAACGTTGATGGCATTTCATCGTCTCGGCCATGACTAGTGGCAGCAGCTTCAGCACGAGGTGAAAGTGGATTTTGATCTTTCCCTATTTTATCCTCCACATTTTTGTTCTCCATTTTTTAATGTGTGGAATTATATGCCAGTAATATATCAATAGCAATGGCCTACTACTATTTATACTGCGCACAACTGAAATGCACCACAGGTATGGATGGATAGTATACTTGATGACAAAGAGGTAGGTAGAGCAGTGGCCTTCTGTACCGTACTGCTATATAGTATATACTGGTGGTCAGCAAACTGTGCAAAACTGAAATGCACCACAGGTATGGATGGATAGTATACTTGACGACACAGAGGTAGGTAGAGCAGTGGACTACTGTACCGTACTGCTATATATATAGTTATACTGGTGGTCAGCAAACTGTGCAAAACTGAAATGCACCACAGGTATGGATGGATAGTATACTTGACGACACAGAGGTAGGTAGAGCAGTGGCCTTCTGTACCGTACTGCTATATAGTATATACTGGTGGTCAGCAAACTGTGCAAAACTGAAATGCACCACAGGTATGGATGGATAGTATACTTGACGACACAGAGGTAGGTAGAGCAGTGGACTACTTTACCGTACTGCTATATATATAGTTATACTGGTGGTCAACAAACTGCAAAACTGAAATGCACCACAGGTATGGATGGATAGTATACTTGACGACACAGAGGTAGGTAGAGCAGTGGCCTTCTGTACCGTACTGCTATATAGTATATACTGGTGGTCAGCAAACTGTGCAAAACTAAAATGCACCACAGGTATGGATGGATAGTATACTTGACGACACAGAGGTAGGTAGAGCAGTGGCCTTCTGTACCGTACTGCTATATAGTATATACTGGTGGTCAGCAAACTGTGCAATACTGAAATGCACCACAGATATGGATGGATAGTATACTTGACAACACAGAGGTAGGTAGAGCAGTGGACTACTGTACCGTACTGCTATATATATAGTTATACTGGTGGTCAGCAAACTGTGCAAAACTGAAATGCACCACAGGTATGGATGGATAGTATACTTGACGACACAGAGGTTGGTAGAGCAGTGGCCTTCTGTACCGTACTGCTATATAGTATATACTGGTGGTCAGCAAACTGTGCAAAACTGAAATGCACCACAGGTATGGATGGATAGTATACTTGACGACACAGAGGTAGGTAGAGCAGTGGACTACTGTACCGTACTGCTATATATATAGTTATACTGGTGGTCAGCAAATTGTGCAAAACTGAAATGCACCACAGGTATGGATGGATAGTATACTTGATGACACAGAGGTAGGTAGAGCAGTGGCCTTCTGAACCGTACTGCTATATAGTATATACTGGTGGTCAGCAAACTGTGCAAAACTAAAATGCACCACAGGTTTGAATGGATAGTATACTTGACGACACAGAGGTAGGTAGAGCAGTGGGCTACTGTACTGTACTGCTATATATATAGTTATACTGGTGGTCAGCAAACTGTGCAAAACTGAAATGCACCACTGGTATGGATGGATAGTATACTTGACGACACAGAGGTAGGTAGAGCAGTGGCCTTCTGTACCATACTGCTATAAAGTATATACTGGTGGTCAGCAAACTGTGCAAAACTGAAATGCACCACAGGTATGGATGGATAGTATACTTGACGACACAGAGGTAGGTAGAGCAGTGGCCTTCTGTACCGTACTGCTATATAGTTATACTGGTGGTCAGCAAACTGTGCAAAACTGAAATGCACCACAGGTATGGATGGATAGTATACTTGACGACACAGAGGTAGGTAGAGCAGTGGCCTTCTGTACCGTACTGTTATATAGTTATACTGGTGGTCAGCAAACTGTGCAAAACTGAAATGCACCACAGGTATGGATGGATAGTATACTTAACGACACAGAGGTAGGTAGAGCAGTGGCCTTCTGTACCATACTGCTATATTTTATATACTGGTGGTCAGCAAACTGTGCAAAACTGAAATGCACCACAGGTATGGATGGATAGTATACTTGACGACACAGAGGTAGGTAGAGCAGTGGACTACTGTACCGTACTGCTATATATATAGTTATACTGGTGGTCAGCAAAATTCTGCACTGTTCTCCTACTATATACTACAATGCAGCACAGTTATGGAGCGTTTTTCAGGCAGAGAACGTATAATACTGGTGGTCACTGGTCAGCAAAACTCTGCACTGTCCTCCTACTGTATAATACTACTGGTCCCCAGTCCCCACAATAAAGCAATTAGCACACTGAGCACAGATATTTGCAGCACACTGAGCACAGTCAGATATGGAGCGTTTTTCAGGCAGAGAACGTAGATATTTGCACTTGCAGCACACTGAGCATAGATATTTGCAGCACAATTTGCAGCCCACTGAACATAGAGACTGAGAAGACGCCAGCCACGTCCTCTCACGATCTTCTCCAATGCAAGAGTGAAAAATGGCGGCGACGCGTGGCTCCTAATATAGAATACGAATCTCGCGAGAATCCGTCCGCGGGATGATGACGTTCGGGGGCGCTCGGGTTAACCGAGCAAGGCGGGAGGATCCAAGTCTGCCTCGGACCCGTGTAAAATGGGTGAAGTTCGGGGGGGTTCGGATCCCGAGGATCCGAACCCGCTCATAAATAGTCTATAGTATAGGCTATGTCAGTGGTTCTCAAATTTTGTGGCGTGGCATCCAGTGGGCACCTCAGGGTACTTGCAGGGGTGCCCTGGGTTGGTGGTCCAGCACCAATTTAAATTATTTATCGTAAATTCAATAGACAAAACCAGTGCTGGTGGCTTCCAATAATAAAATATGTGGACAAAGAGAAGTGAATCCTGCCCCTCATGACATAACTGAACCTAAGGATGACATATAAAAAAAAATCCTGCATTTCTCAATAAGAAATTTTTGGCAAAGGGTGCTGTGAAAAAAATTCCAATACTCTAGGGAACCGTTATTCAGAAAAGTTTGGGAACCACTGGGCTATGTGAAACATTGAAATCATATAAATAAGTGGTCAGGAAAAGGTTAAACACACTATAATAAATAAATACACATATATAATATAACCAGTACTGCACTTTCTAAGCACACATTCTCCCAAATAATGGTAAGGTTCCTGTCTCTTCTTCCTGTAAGCTACTCTCTGGTCCAGTGCACTGATTTGGGACTCAGATCCACACACACAGCAAACTTGGTAGAAGAAGCTGCTATCACTGGGCATGTGCTGCAGCTTTGCTCTGTCCCTTACACTGAATGATGAGGCTGCAGCTCTAGTAATTGTATTATAAACCATTGCTATTGTTGTCATAATTTAAGTCACCTGCCAAGAGAAGGTGGTTTTCTGGGCAACCAGAAACACCCCCTCTGTTTGCCTGTGAACCTTAATTCACTTGTGTGGTGCCAATCTCTACGTTACTTCACTAGGAGGCACCCTTTTTATCAGATTCTAGGAGGTGGTGTGCTTAACAATAAGGAGCTTTTGCCATCCTACGCGATTGGATTTTATTAGGCACCAAGCACGGGTTCTTCTGGATTGTCAAGGACACTATTCTTATACTTTTCCCATAAGGGATATGCTGTACAGAATGTGCATATAGTATATATAAATATCTATCTAAATCTGCACTGGGCACTTTCACAACTGCTAAGTTTGATATGTTTAGTGAATGATATATTGAAATGGCTGTTACAAGATATACAGTATTCTTTCACACTTTCATACAGTATGGTGATGTACTGGTTTCTTTTACACAAGCTCACACTCCCAGGATTTACATTTTTAACATTGAGATTTTTATATACTGTATAGACATATACACACCCCCTCCATGTCGGACTGGGGCTTGGAAGGTCCACAGGGGGAATGCATTTGTGGGGGCCCATGTTTATTGTGGTAGCCTGTCTCCAGAGGTTTGGCTAACCATTAGAGAGTGCACTAGCGCATGCAGGGGGGGTTTCTGGGTACCCAGAAACCCCCATTGACAAGCCGATTTTCCTGCCTGCAGGTCCCGATCGAAGCCCCGCCCCTTGCAGCATAATGCCGTGAGTAGTGGGTCTACGGTGATGAGGAGGGCTGAGATGAAACAAATCTTTAAAAATGGCGTCATTGTGGCCCCGCCCCCTCACAGATCTGTGAATCACGGGATCGTGAGTGGGCGGAGCCAAATAAGACAGGGTGCCTGGTCCCAGTTCTCATCAGCTCATGTGCTGCATCTGCCTGCAGTAAAGCAAAAGTAAGTTTATATACTGTACGCTTACAGGATGGTGGCACACAAGGAACTTAGTAATGTATAAAAAAAATGAGTAGATGGATGCAGATCTTACTGCGGAAGCAAGATATGCATCCATCTCTTTATAACCTCCTATATACATACAGGAAATGAAACATTGGAGTACAAGCATGGTGCAAGTAGTATTTTTTGTACAATAACAAGTTCTGTGAGTGCTGCTATATAATTTTTTATATGGAGGGCTCCTATGCATCATATTACTGTACGGAGTTCCACAATATATATATATATAGTATACTGTATGTATATATGGGTTGGGGCTGATATGCTGGTGTTTGGCATGCCGGCGATCAGAAAACCAACCGATGGTTAGAATCCCAACAGGGGTAGAGTATGTTAACCTTTCCCCTTAACCCCCCCTTTCCCACATCCTAACTCTAAACCCTCCCCCTTCCCCCCTGCAGCATAACCCTAACTCTCCCTGGTGGTGCCTGGCTAAACCTAACCCCGCAGCCTAACCCTAACCCTCCTTCCAATATCTAAACCTACCCCCCCTCCCCCTATATATGGAAACCCCCCTCAACAAATCCTGCGTTTGCCCCTGGAGTGCTTTGTTAAATATATACAGTAAAAACTGCTAGTGCATGTATGATCATGTAGCAGATTAATTACAGCAATGCACTGTAAAGAATACACCAAAGTCCTATTCAGTATAATGTAACACGTGAATAATGTATAATTCAACTACACAGCCTGGAACCTGATCTCTAGAGGAGGAGGTGGTTTCTCCTTTACCCCTGTGGGCCATTCCAACACTGCACACTGCAACACTCCCCCCCCTCCCCAAGGAATTACACAATTACACATATACAAACACTAGAGATGAGCGGGTTCGGATCTCAGAGAACCGAACCACCCCGAACTTCACGAACCGAGCCGGGAACCGAGTCCAGCTTGGGACTTCCCACCGTACTTGAATCCCATAACAAGGCAAAAAGTCATCTTCCCACTGTCAGATTCTTGCGGGTTTTGGATTCCATATAAAGAGCCGTGCATCGCCAACATTTTCACTCTGGACTTGGAGAGCGATGGAGACAGACCTCTGTCTCTCTCTGTGGGTGGTGGCATCAGGTGGGGTCAGTGTGTGCTCTCCAGGGGTGCTGTCCTTTCACTGTTGTGTCCCTGTGCTGTTAGGGGTACTGTCCTGTCACTGTGGTGTCATGTACTGTTAGGGTTGCTGCAGCTGTACATGGGAGTTGCTGTCCTAGCTGTCACTGTGCTGTACAGGGACACTGTCCTGTATGCTATAAAAAAACAGGGGTGCTGTGAAAATACAGGGGTGCTGCTTCCATCCTGTATGCTATGAAAGTAATGGGATGCTGGTTCTGTCCTGTATACTGTAAAAAATACAGGGGTGTTGTAAATGTACACTGGTCCTGTCTTGTATGCTATAAAAATACAGAGGTGCTGTAAAAAATAAATGTACACTGGTATGCTGTATGTCTTGTATGCTGTACCAATTCAGTAGTGCTGTGAAAATAAATGTACACTGGCCCTGACTTGTATGCTGTAAAATTACATGGGTGTTGTTAAAATACAGGGGTGCTTGCCTTGTCCTGTATGCTGTAAAAATACAGGTTGCTGACAAAAATACAGGGCTGCTGGTTCTGTCGTGTATGCTGTAAAAATACAGTAGGGCTGTGAAAATAATTGTACACTGGCCCTGTCCTGTATGCTGTAAAAATACAGGGGTGCTGTGAAAATAAATGTACACTGGCCCTTTCTTGTATGCTGTAAAAATTCAGGAGTGCTGTGAAAATAAATGTACACTGGTCATGTCTTGTATGCTGTAAAATTACTGGGGTGTTGTTAAAATACAGGGGTGCTGGCCCTTTCCTGTATGCTGTAAAAATACAAGGGTGCTGTGAAAATATAAGGGTGCTGGTACCAGGGGCTGGCTGGCAACTTTTAGCCTGGGGGCAAGTCCAGAGCACTGGCCCATAAGTAATGGTGCCATCTTAAATGGAGGTTTTTTTGTTTAAAAAATATTTATTAATAAAAAAAATTAGGCCTCATGTAAATTATCCCAAAGATACTTTATTATAAATTTGTCAGTGTGGCCGCAGCTTCGGCAGAGCTGTGTAGTGCAGGGGTGGCCAATCAGTCAGTGGCAAAGAGCTAGAAAAGATCTGTAGTCTAGGGTAAGAGCCATATCATGCACGCACCTAAGGTGTGTGAGCAAAAATGGGGGCGTGGCATAGTTGTCACAACTTTTGGTTTGATGTTTGTAGGAGTATGACCTTGTGTCATAACCCCATTTTTAGTCATGTTGTACAGTGCCACATACAAATAAAGCCCCTGTGCAGTGCCACATACATATAAAAACACCAAAAAATGGGTGCCTCCACACTGCCAAATACATATATACCCCCACAGTGCCAAATACATATATGTCCCCACAGTGCCAGATACAGATTTTCCTCCACAGTGCCAGATACATATATTCCTCCACAGTGCCAGATACATATATGCTCCCACAGTGCCAGATACATATATGTCCCCATAGTGCCAGATATGCCCCCACTGCCAGATACACATCTCCCCAGTGCCAGATATGCCCCCACTGCCAGATACACATCTCCCCAGTGCCAGATATGCCCCCACTGCCAGATATGCCCCAGTGCCAGATACACATGTCCCCCCAGTGCCAGATATGCTCACAGTGCCAGATATGCCCACAGTGCCAGATACACATGTCCGCCCAGTTCCAGATATGCCCCAGTGCCAAATATGCCCCCACTGTCAGCTACACATCTCCCCAGTCCCAGATATTCCCCCAGTGCCAGATACACGTCCCCCCAGTGTCAGATATGCCCCCAGTGCCAGATACACATCCCCCCAGTGCCAGATATGCCCCCAGTGTAAGATATACATGTCCCCACACTGCGCCCCCCCAAGTGCTGCTTACCGCTGCGCTGCTGCTCTGCTCAGTCTGATGCTTGTAAGGGGAGGAAATTGCAGCATGCGCCTTTCCTGCCCCTCAGTCTACACTCTCCGGTGGCATTGATTCTCTCTAATTAGATGCCGGTCCGTGAGCCAATCAGAATTTGCAGGCTGGCAGCTAAGACTCCTGATTGGCTGCTGGTCTACGAGCTCTGATTGGCTCACAGGCTGGCACCAGGCACTGCAGACTAGGGCAGCGGTAGGTGCCGTGGGAGCTTACGAGCCACATGCAGAGATAGAAAGAGCCCCATGCGGCTTGAGAGCCGCAGGTTGGCCATTGCTGGTGTAGTGGAAGGGGGCGGCCGGCCCATGACCCTTGGCAGTAGCGTGGCCCGGGGGGCATATGGCTCCCTGCCCCCCGGGCCAGCCCGCCTCTGGCTGGTACTGTCCTGTATGCTGTAAAAATACAGGTGTGCTGTGAAAATAAATGTACACTGGCCCTGTCCTGTATGCTGTAAAAATACAGGGGTGCTGTGAAAATAAATGTACGCTGGCCCTGTCCTGTATACTGTAAAAATCCAAGAAGCAAAAATTAAGAACCATAAAAAACAAAAATTGACTGATAAGAAACGTAAAATTGACAATATGCCATTCACGACACGAAGTGGCAAGGACAGTCTAAGGCATTGGCATATGTTCATCACTGGTGATTCAGCTTCTCATGAAGTTGTAAGCCCTCCTCCCTCTCGAAAAATAAAAAAAATAAAGCTTGATAAAGCACAGGAAAAAACAACTGTACATTCAGAGATATCACAAACCCCCTAGGAGAGTCCAAGTGTGTCCGCGGTTGTGACGTCTAGGCCTAACCTTACCAAACTGTATGGGAAGAGGAGGCTCCTACCACCATTTGCACGCCCCCTGCAAGTGCTGGAAGGAGCACCAGTCCAGTTGCTGATATTAAGATGTCACTGTACAAGTACACGAGAATGAGGAGGATATTGGTGTAGCTGGCACTGTGGAGGAACTTGATGATGAGGGTTCTGATGGTGATGTAGTTTGTTTGAATAAAAGACCTGTGGAGACAGTTGTTGTCCATGGGATGAAAAGACCATTGTCATGCCTGGGCAAATTACCCAAAAAACTAACTCTTCATTGAGGATGAGGATGTAAACACTGAAGGGGGAAGGAAATGGAGGATGAGGATGACATCTTGCCTCTGTAGAACCAATTTGTGAAAGAAGAGATTAATTACTTATTTTTTGGTGGGGGCCCAAAAAAAGCAATCATTTCCGCCACAGTCAGACCCTGTCGCTGAAATGATTGGTTTGTTAAAGTGTGCATGTCCTGTTTATACAACATCAGGGTGAGTGGGATTATTTACAAGATGTGCAGTTGTTGTCCAGGGTTCTTTTCTTTTATTTTGTAAATGTTTTCTCCTTAATAATTGTACAATTTAAGGTCTGCGTAGGGTTATCGCAAGACCTTGTTGTGTTAGAAGAACAGAGTTTCAGTGATCTTTCATTGCATCAGCTTTCCATTGCTCTGCAGCACTAGATGGGCCAGGAGCTCAGTTACTGTATAAAGCCAAGTATGGAGTCTCATGATTGCTTACAGCCAGGAAGATGTTTGGCTTGCCAGGCTGAGGCATGCTGTTGGCACAGAGTTTAGCATTGCTTCCTCCCAGAGTCTTACTTATAGTATGAAATGAGTTTCGACTGTAGAGTGGTAATCACCACTAGGGCTGGGGCTCAATAACCAAAAATTCACTGCTTAGTACTGCTTAGTACTGTACCGAACCCACACGAACTCAACTTGCCCAATCCAGGACTGCTGTGGGGGCTCATGAGGGGCTCCTAAAACATCTAAGGGGCTGTTTTATTTAAAAATAAAATATGAATAAAAGACACACAGGTATGCTCACATGCGTGTAACTGGGAGCTGTGAAAAACAAAAATAAGGCAACTGCCACAAAATATGTAATTAAAAATGCAATAAAAAAAGTTAAAAAAAAAAGAAACCCACAAGATTTTCACAAAATAAGTCTCCACACTCTGTAGAGGGTATAATATCTAATCTTGATCCTGTGGTAAACACCAGTTTATTTGCATCCCAGAATTAAATCCGAGATTATCTTAATCCCTGAAAATGGAAAAGGGGGTATAAATTCGGAGGCTTTAGCCCCTAGTTTTTCCAGTTTGTCCAGTAATGTGGTAATTATATATTTTCTTGGCAAAAGTCCTTTCTGTTTCACACCAATATAGGAGTGGAGGTGACACCCTGTGTGTTGTTACTGATTGCATGTGCCTCTCTAATTTTTAATCACCTCCTTGACACTCTCCTCTTCCTCTTGCCTCTTCTCATAAAGCGAAAAGTCATCAAAGAAGGAGGTGGTATGTTTGTAGCTAGCTATGATTCAGAGAGGTTGGCAAACTTTTTCCAGGGGGACCACCTGTCGCTGAAATGATGGGTTTATTATTCAAATGTGCATGTCCTGTTTAAACAACATATTCCCAAGGACAATTCCTTCTTGCACCTCTTTTTTGTCTTTGCATGATGTGCTCTTTGGGGCCTAGTGTCATCCTGTCTGCCACAGCAGTGCCACTCCCAGATGTTTTTGCTGCCCACTTGTGTCGCTTAGCTTAGTCATCCAGCTACCTCGGTGCAACCTTTTGGTGTAAAAACAATATTGTGAGGTGTTCAGAATAGACTGGAAATTAGTGTAAATGAATGTTATTGAGGTTAATAATACTTTAGGATCAAAAATACCCCAAAATTTTGTGATTTTAGCAGTTTTAAGCTTTATTTTCCCCAAAAATCCAGATCCAAAAACAAAAACATAACCCGAAAGAGTGGTTGCGGCAAAACCAATCCAAATCCAAAACATGAATGGAGATCCAGATTCAAAACCAAAACTCAAAACGCGAAAAGTGTCACATCAGTAACAAACACACATACCCAGGATTTACATTTTTACATGTATAGACTTGTTTAGCACCATACTTAACAAGTTCTTACGCTGGTTTCAGTGTTAAGGCTCCTAACGGTGTAGCTACTCCTGTTTGCATACTGCTGCACTGGTAAGCCACAGCCAGTTCAGGGGCACACAAAAGGCAGGCGCTAGCTATCTCCTCCAGTCTCTCCTCTTATTTCAAGTAGAGATGTGTACCGGACATTTTTCGGGTTTTGTGTTTTGGTTTTGGATTCGGTTCCGCGCCGTGTTTTGGATTTGGACGCGTTTTGGCAAAACCTCTCTGAAATTTTTTTGTCGGAATCGGGTGTGTTTTGGATTCGGGTGTTTTTTTTTCAAAACCCCCTCAAAAACAGCTTAAATCATAGAATTTGGGGGTCATTTTGATCCCATAGTAATATTAACCTCAATAACCATAATTTCCACTCATTTCCAGTCTATTCTGAACACCTCAAACCTCACAATATTATTTTTAGTCCTAAAATTTGCACCGAGGTCGCTGGATGACTAAGCTAAGCGACCCAAAGTGGCCGGCACAAACACCTGGCCCATCTAGGAGTGGCACTGCAGTGTCAGACAGGATGGCACTTAAAAAAATTGTCCCCAAACATCACAGGATGCAAAGATAAATTAAAGAAAAAAGAGGTGCAAGATGAAATTGTCCTTGGGCCCTCCCACCCACCATTATGTTGTATAAACAGGACATGCACACTTTAACAAACCCATCATTTCAGCGACAGGGTCTGCCACATGACTGACTGAAATGACTGGTTGGTTTGGGCCCCCACCAAAAAAGAAGCAATCAATCTCTCCTTGCACAAACTGGTTCTACAGAGGCAAGATGTCCACCTCCTCCTCATCGTCCGATTCCTCACCCCTTTCACTGTGTACATCCCCCTCCTCACAGATTATTAATTCGTCCCCACTGGAATCCACCATCTCAGGTCCCTGTATACTTTCTGGAGGCATTTGCTGGTGAATGTCTCCACGGAGGAATTGATTATAATTCATTTTGATGAACATCATCTTCTCCACATTTTCTGGAAGTAACCTCGTACGCCGATTGCTGACAAGGTGAACGGCTGCACTAGACACTCTTTCGGAGTACACACTGGAGGGGGGGAAACTTAGGTAAAATAAAGCCAGTTTGTTCAAGGGCTTCCAAATTGCCTCTTTTTCCTGCCAGTATACGTACTGACTGTCTGACGTGCCTACTTGGATGCGGTCACTCATATAATCCTCCACCATTCTTTCAATGGTGACAGAATCATATGCAGTGACAGTAGACAACATGTCAGTAATCGTTGGCAGGTCCTTCAGTCTGGACCAGATGTCAGCACTCACTCCAGACTGCCCTGCATCACCGCCAGCGGGTGGGCTCGGAATTCTTAGCCTTTTCCTCGCACCCCCAGTTGCGGGAGAATGTGAAGGAGGAGCTGTTGACGGGTCACGTTCCGCTTGACTTGACAAGTGTCTCACCAGCAGGTCTTTGCACCTCTGCAGACTTGTGTCTGCCGGATGGAGGGATACAACGTAGGTTTTAAATCTAGGATCGAGCACGGTGGCCAAAATGTAGTGCTCTGATTTCAACAGATTGACCACCCGTGAATCCTGGTTAAGCGAATTAAGGGCTCCATCCACAAGTCCCACATGCCTAGCGGAATCGCTCCATTTTAGCTCCTCCTTCAATCTCTCCAGCTTCTTCTGCAAAAGCCTGATGAGGGGAATGACCTGACTTAGGCTGGCAGTGTCTGAACTGACTTCACGTGTGGCAAGTTCGAAGGGTTGCAGAACCTTGCTCACCGTAGAAATCATTCTCCACTGCGCTTGAGTCAGGTGCATTCCACCTCCTTTGCCTATATCGTAGGTAGCTGTATAAGCTTGAATGGCCTTTTGCTGCTCCTCCAACCTCTGAAGCATATAGAGGGTTGAATTCCACCTCGTTACTACGTCTTGCTTCAGATGATGGCGGGGCAGGTTCAGGAGTGTTTGCTGGTTCTCCAGTCTTCGGCACGCGGTGACTGAATGCCGAAAGTGGCCCGCAATTCTTCGGGCCACCGACAGCATCTCTTGCATGCCCCTGTCGTTTTTAAAAAAAATTCTGCGCCACCAAATTCAATGTATGTGCAAAACATGGGACGTGCTGGAATTTGCCCACATGTAATGCACGCACAATATTCGTGGCGTTGTCCGATGTCACAAATCCCCAGGAGAGTTCAATTGGGGTAAACCATTCTGCGATGATGTTCCTCAGTTTCCATAAGAGGTTGTCAGCTGTGTGCCTCTTATGAAAAGCGGTGATACAAAGCGTAGCCTGCCTAGGAATGAGTTGGCGTTTGCGAGATGCTGCTACTGGTGCCGCCGCTGCTGTTCTTGCTGCGGGAGGCAATACATCTACCCAGTGGGCTGTCACAGTCATATAGTCCTGAGTCTGCCCTGCTCCACTTGTCCACGGTTAAGTGGACATTGGGTACAACTGCATTTTTTAGGACACTGGTGAGTCTTTTTCTGACGTCTGTGTACATTCTCGGTATCGCCTGCCTAGAGAAATGGAACCTAGATGGTATTTGGTACCTGGGACACAGTACCTCAAACAATTCTCTAATTCCCTGTGAATTAACGGTGGATACCGGAAACACGTTTAACACCACCGCAGCTGCCAAGACCCGAGTTATCCGCTTTGCAGCAGGATGACTGCTGTGATATTTCATCTTCCTCGCAAAGTACTGTTGGACAGTCAATTGCTTACTGGAAGTAGTACAAGTGGTCTTCCGACTTCCCCTCTGGGATGATGATCGACTCCCAGCAGCAACAACAGCTGCGCCAGCAGCAGTAGGCGTTACACTCAAGGATGCATCGGAGGAATCCCAGTCAGGAGAGGACTCGTCAGACTTGCCAGTGACATGGCCTGCAGGACTATTGTTTTTCATGTCTAATGAGGAAATTGACACTGAGGGAGTTGGTGGTGGTGTTTGCAGGAGCTTGGTTACAAAAGGAAGGGATTTAGTTGTCAGTGGACTGCTTACGCTGTCACCCAAAGTCTTTGAACTTGTCAATGACTGCTGATGAATGCGCTCCAGGTGATGTATAAGGGAGGATGTTCCTAGGTGGTTAACGTCCTTACCCCTACTTATTACAGCTTGACAAAGGCAACACATGGCTTGACACCTGTTGTCTGCATTTCTGTTAAAATAATTCCACACCGAAGAGGTGATTTTTTTGTAATTTGACCAGGCATGTCAATGGCCATATTCGTCCCACGGACAACAGGTGTCTCCCCGGGTGCCTGACTTAAACAAACCACCTCACCATCAGAATCCTCCTTGTCAATTTCCTCCTCAGCGCCAGCAACACCAATATACTCATCCTGCTGTACTTCAACAGTGACATCTTCAATTTGACTATCAGGAACTAGACTGCGGGTGCTCCTTCCAGCACTTGCAGGGGGCGTGCAAATTGTGGAAGGCCCCATCTCTTCCCGTCCAGTGTTGGGAAGGTCAGGCTTCGCAACCGACACAATTGGACTCTCCTTGGGGATATGTGATTTAGAAGAATGTACAGTGCTTTGCTGTGCTTTTGCCAGTTTAAGTCTTTTCATTTTTCTAGAGGGAGGATGAGTGCTTCCATCCTCATGTGACGCTGAACCACTAGCCATGAACATAGGCCAGGGCCTCAGCCGTTCCTTGCCACTCTGTGTCGTAAATGGCATAATGGCAAGTTTACGCTTCTCATCAGACGCATTTAATTTTGATTTTTGGGTCATTTTACTGAACTTTTGTTTTTTGGATTTTACATGCTCTCTACTATGACATTGGGCATCGGTTTTGGCAGACGACGTTGATGGCATTTCATCGTCTCGGCCATGACTAGTGGCAGCAGCTTCAGCATGAGGTGGAAGTGGAACTTGATCTTTCCCTATTTTACCCTCCACATTTTTGTTCTCCATCTTTTAATGTGTGGAATTATATGCCAGTAGTATATCAATAGCAATGGCCTACTGAACCGTACTGCTATATATATATATATATATATATATATATCCTCACACCACTCGACGGCACTCCGGACAAATAAATTGGAGACTACAACGTCATCTTGGATTAAATCCAAGATGACGTTGTAGTCTCCAATTTATTTGTCCGGAGTGCCGCCGAGTGGTGTGAGGATATTGTGGGCCGCTGCAATACGGCCGTCACGGAGGGCACCTGGCAAGTTTTTGTTCTGGGACAACAAGAGTGGCGGATCTGGTGGATGTATATACATATATATATATACTGGTGGTCAGCAAAATTCTTTACTGTCCTCCTACTATATACTGCGCACAACTACAATGCAGCACAGATATGGATAGTATACTTGACGACACAGAGGTAGAGCAATGGACTACTGTACGGTACTGCTATATATATACTGGTGGTCAGCAAAATTCTACACTGTCCTCCTACTATATACTGCGCACAACTACAATGCAGCACAGATATGGATAGTATACTTGACAACACAGAGGTAGAGCAATGGACTACTGTACCGTACTGCTATATATATATATATACTGGTGGTCAGCAAGATTCTGGACTGTCCTCCTACTATATACTGCGCACAACTACAATGCAGCACAGATATGGATAGTATACTTGACGACACAGAGGTAGAGCAATGGATTACTGTACCGTACTGCTATATATATACTGGTGGTCAGCAAAATTCTGCACTGTCCTCCTACTATATACTGCGCACAACTACAATGCAGCACAGATATGAAGCGTTTTCAGGCAGAGAACGTAGATATTTGCAGCACACTGAGCACAGATATTTGCAGCACACTGAACACAGAAACTGAGAGAACACAGCCACGTCCTCTCGCTATCATCTCCAATGCACGAGTGAAAATGTCGGTGACGCGCGGCTCTTTATATGCAATACGAATCTCGCGAGAATACGACAGTGGGATGATGACGTTCGGACGCGTTCGTGGTAACCAAGCAAGGCGGGAAGATCCGAGGCTGCCTCGGAACCGTGTAAAATGGGTGAAGTTCGGGGGGGGGGGTTCGAATCTCGAGGAACCGAAACCGCTCATCTCTAATTTCCAACAATCAATGTGCAGCTAGACAGACAGCTGCAGCGGTGCAGACAACATGCAGGTTGGTGATTGATCTCATCACCCTTCATTAAAGTACGTTCTCTGCTGCAGCTCCCCATTAGCGCTGCTCAAACCCCCCCTCCCTCTGTCGCTGCCATGCACTTTTTGTAATGGGCCCCGTTGCAGTGATGGGTGGTGTATTATGAGTCAGTATGACAACCTGCTAGTGCTGCGGATCCCTTCATTGCGGTGGCCCTCGGTGCAATGCACCGGCACTAGTTCTGCCTATGTACTGTAAGCTCCACTAGGGCAGAGAGTGATGTGAATGGACAAATATTATCTGAAAAGTGCTACTGAATATGTGTGTGCTATATAAATAACTGGTAATAAAAATGAAAAATCATTTAGTGGTATGGTCCTCGCCAAGTTGCGGGCACCTTGCCTCGCTGCGCTCGGCACACCAATTTATTCTCCCTCTATGGGTGTCGTGGACACCCACAGAGCGAGAATATGTTGAGATTGTTCCGGTCAGGATCCCGGTGTCGGTATTCCAACAGCCGGGATCTCATCCGGCGGGATCTTGACCGCATTCCCCTTGGACAGTCCAGACTTTCAGCAAACCCAGACAGCTTGAGCTGCTACACATGCACTACCTGCTGGGAAGGTGATCTCGTGAATGCTGCAGGTGGAAAGAGGGGGCCTCTTGGAGATCTCTCTATGTGTATATACCACATCCTGGACTGCAGGTAAACCTTCACTGTCATTGCTGCACAGCTCTGTCCGGAAACTGCACATTCATCAGCTGCACAGTCACAGCCGCCTAGACTATCCTTCATATCACTGCTGTCCTCCTTATATTGCATTAATGTATGTGCTGAAACATGTGAGAGCAGTTTTAGTGAAGTAGAAAAATTAAAATGCAGATTGCAGTGGGTGTTCAAGGGAGTGGTATGAGAGGAATGAGGGGAGGCAATTGTAGAGAGCCAGCTCAAAGATCTTGGAGGAATAGTGCCAGGGTGTGTTGGGGTGATAGTTAAAGGCTGGGTCGAGGGAGGGTGCCTAGAATACGGGGGAGACTATGACATTTTTGAAGGCTAGGAAAGTTAGGGAATAAAGGGATGAGATGATGAGCTAGATCATGTGGGATTAGACACCAGGGAGGAGAACGGAGGAGCGAGAGGGTCTAGGATCATTGAGGTGAGTGCAGAGCAGAGGCGGAACTAACACTGATGCAGCAGGTGCACTGCACTGGGCCTGTGATAACTAAGGTCCCCACTTCTGCCCAGACCAGCAATGAGTTATCCCCTATCTCCCTCCACAGACCATTTTGAACAATGTCAGTTGAATGGCCCAGTGCAGAGAGCAGGGTGGGTTGCAATGCCTGAAGGGACCTGCCCTTTACCTTAGGGAGGCAGGGCTGACCTTGTATGTGCCAGACTGATAGAGGAGTCTTTCCACATATCATTGCTGATGACCACAGCCACATACTGCCTCTAATTAACAGACAGCTGTACATTTTTTCTGATTTACTGCTGTCTGTGATTTAAATGCAGTCCACAACTGGTGTAACTGGCACTGTCTGAGTCTGCCTGGTTGAGTGGCAAACTGAGGAAACAAAAGGGGTGAGGGCAATGGCGTAGCTACCATAGGTGCAGGAAGTGCAGCTGATATGGGGCCCAGAGATGAGAGGGCCCTCCTTCCCTATCATAGTAACATGTGTTATATGCATTTTTCACCATTGGGTGATACATAGTGGTCCCTTACAAACTATTTCTGTGAGATCTACAACATACTGTATCTAGTTATGCCCTTGTACCTGCTCATTGTAATGTGGTATAAAATGAACTGGAGGGCATTATAATGTAATATAATATGAACTGTGGGTACAGTATGGCAGCCCTGCAATGTGACTTATGTGAACTAGGGTGCTACTATGTTTGAGAACATAAACTAGGGCACAATTATGTGGCATAACACTAACTAGGGCACTAATATGGTTCAGAAAATTAACTAGGGCACTATTATGGGGCATTATATTATTAAAACTTCTGCGGAGAGGTATCTCTCTAGTATAATCTGGACTAGGGCTCTTTAGTAGGTTGCTATGGGGCCCACAAAGTTCTAGCTATACCCCTGGGTGAGGGTCCCTGTCACAGACTGAGCAGAGGCTGTGTTCTTGCTCTGTTTTCCTGCCTCCATCAAGGACCAAGCTCCCTGTTCTCCAAACCATACAAGATATTGGGGTGAATGTATTGTACATTATATGTGCTGATACTGCTTCCCCCAATATATTACTGTGGTGGTGTGTGCCCAGTGACAGGGGAGCTGTGCACTCCTGTCATTATCGGTGCTGCTATCTAAATTAGCACCTTTTTTGCACCTGGTCCCGCCACTCACAAGTTCCGCTACTGGTGGAGGGTAATGAGAGGAGAGTAGGTGTGAACTTCATCCCCTGAGGAGTCATTAAAAATTGATAAGTCAGATGGACTGGAGTAGAAGTATTGTAGAGTAGTTAAAGTAAGTGGCAATGTCAAGTGCAGAGGCAGTGAGTGGTGAATAGATAGCATAGTCTGGAGGATTGGGAGGAAATATGAGAGATGATTATTTGGGAATTAAAGTGCAACGCTATGAAAGTTAAATGTTTGAATGAATTAAGTGGTCAAAAAGTGATTGTAGTTAATATTTTATTGTTGCTAAAATCATCGATGCAGATAATGGTGAATAGGTGGAGTGAACTGTGTATCCATACTGTTCAGTCCACACATATCCTCACATATTTTCTCTTTCTTCACTTTCCCATTCTCCTGACCCCAGTCCAACATTGCTATGTGACTATGGGGGTCATTCCGAGTTGATCGCTAGCTGCCATTGTTTGCTGTGTAGCAATCAGTGAAAAAAATGGCTAATTTGCACATGCGTGTGCTCCACAATGCGCATGCGCGTCGTACGGGAACAAAGTCCATTGTGGTTTTGTACTGGTTCTAGCGACGATACCAATCTCACAGCAGGCCGCAAGAAGATTGACAGAAAGAGGGCATTTCTGGGTGTCAACTAACCGTTTTCAGGGAGTGCTTAGAAAAATGCAGGCATGGCAGACAAAACGTAGGCTTGGCAGGGCGTTCGCTGGGCGGGTGTGTGACGTCAAAAGCCATCCCTCCATTGTTAGAATCAACGCACATGAAGAGTAACTACAGGGCTACTCTTGTTTTGCACAAAACGATTTTGCAGATGCTCTACTGCACAGGCGTTCGCACTTCTGCAAAGTGAAAATACACTCCCCAGTGGGAAGCGACAATGCATTTGCACGGCTGCTAAAAACTGCTAGCAAGCGATCAACTTGGAATGACCCCCTATATCATACAGCCCACCAATAACTTTTGCAATCTAGTAGACCATTATACATTAGCTAACACCTATCCTTGTGTATCAATGTCTACTTACCTATAGATTGTAAGCTTGCGAGCAAGACCTTCCTACCTCTGTGACTGTCTTTTATTACCAGGTTTTGTTTTATCACTGTTGTTTCCAACTGTAAAGTGTAACGGAATTTGCTGCACTATGTAAGAAACTGTTGATAAATAATAACTAAATAATTGCTAAAATATTTCCTTAATTTCAGATGCGTCCTCATACATCTAGCCTCAATATGCCATGCAGCGCAAGATGCCTGGGGTGAGTGAGCTGCCATATACCATGCAACTCTGCTAACATCGGGCACCTTTTTTTGCTAAAAATGTGTCTGCAATGTGACTAAGATGCAAAAGGAGACTATACTGATTAATTTGATATATGACACTGGTATATTGGGGGTAATTCCAAGTTGATCGCAGCAGGATATTTTTTAGCAGTTGGGCAAAACCATGTGCACTGCAGGGGGGGGGGGGCAGATATAACATGTGCAGAGAGAGTTAGATTTGGGTGGGTTATTTTGTTTCTGTGCAGGGTAAATACTGGCTGCTTTATTTTTACACTGCAATTTAGATTGCAGATTGAACTCACCACACCCAAATCTATCTCTCTCTGCACATGTTATATCTGCCCCCCCCCCTGCAGTGCACATGGTTTTGCCCAAATGCTAAAAAATTTCCTGCTGCGATCAACTTGGAATTACCCCCATTGTGTGTGACTGAGGACTAAGGGGGTCATTCAGACCTGATCGCTCGCTAGCGTTTTTTGCAGTGCTGCGATCAGGTCAGAACTGCCCATGCGTATGCACCACAATGTGCAGGCATTTCGCACAGGTACAAAGCAGATCGTTGCTGTGCGATGGATTTTACAAAGAATCCATTCGCACAGCCTATCACAAGGTGATGGACAGGAATAAGGCGTTTGTGGATGGCAACTGACCATTTTCAGGGAGTGGTTGGAAAAACATAGGCGTGTCCAAACATTTGCAGGGAGTGCTCCTGACGTCAATTCTGGCCCCGAACTGTCTGAAGTGATCGCAGCAGTTGAGTAATTCCTGGGCAACTCAGAAACTTCACAAAGTTTTTTTGTACCGCTTGGCTGCACATGCGTTCGCACACTTGCAAAGCAAAAATACACTCCCCTATGGGCAGTGACTATCTGCTAGCTGCAGTGCAAAAAACCCTTAGTGAGCGTTCAGGTCTGAATTAGTCCCTAAATATAATAGCTTGCTGGGGTGCTGTAAAAAATAAAGGGATGCTGTGGCACTTCCTGTATGCTGTAAAATAGGGGCGGGGGAAAATACAGGGGTGCTTTGGCCCTGTACTGTATTCTGTAAAAGTACAGGGGTGCTGTGGCCCTGTCCTGTATGTTGTAAAAGTACAGGGGTGCTGTAAAAATACAGGGGTGCTGTGAAAATACAGGGGTGTTGTGGCCCTGTCCTGTATGCTGTAAAAATATTGGGGTGCTGTAAAAATACAGGGATGCTGTAAAAATATAAAGAGGATCTGTTCTGTTTGCTGTAAAAATAAAGGGGCACTGTTCTGTGTGCTATAAAAACAAAGGGCCACTGTCCTGTGAAATGGAATACAAAAATTTGGAGGAAAAAATAGTGAAAGATCAGGAACCACTTCCAGTTCCTAGTACTAGTGCTGAAGATGCTGCTGCCACCAGTCATGACATTGGGCCTAATTCAGATCTGATCGCAGCAGCAACTTTGTTGGCAAATGGGCAAAACAGTGTGTTCTACAGAGGGGGCAGATATAACATCTGCAAAGAGAGTTAGATTTGGGTGGGTTATAATGTTTCTGTGCAGAGTAAATACTGGCTGCTTTATTTTTACACTGCAATTAAGATTTCAGTTTGAACACACCACACCCAAATCTAACTCTCTCTGCAAATGTTACAACTGCCTCCCCCTCCAGTGCAGATGGTTTTGCCCACCTGCTCACAAATTTGCTGCTGTGATCAGATCTGAGTTAGGCCCTCTGATGATGAAATTCCATTAACGTGGTCAACTAAGGCCGATACCCAATGTCATAGAGGGCATGTAATATCCAAGAAGCAGCCTGACATTTTTCATAATTCTGCATTTTCTCATCCATTTTTGGAAGCACATATAGCAGTGATTCATAGAGATAGTAAGGACCCCTACCTGTCTATGCTACTAGCCAATCTCCCTACATAATGTCAATCCTAAACTTTTTGCTAAACTTGTCTCTAGTTATCAAGTGGAATTTGTCCAGGGATGTTATGTGCTTGACAACACTACGAAGGTCATTTCCTTTATACATCAGGGCCCTCATTCCGAGTTGTTCGCTCGGTATTTTTTATCGCATCGCAATGAAAATCCGCTTAGTACGCATGCGCAATGTTCGCACTGCGACTGCGCCAAGTAACTTTGCTATGTAGAAAGTAATTTTACTCACGGCTTTTTCATCGCTCCGGCGATCGTAATGTGATTGACAGGAAATGGGTGTTACTGGGCGGAAACACGGCGTTTCAGGGGCGTGTGGCTGAAAACGCTACCGTTTCCGGAAAAAACGCAGGAGTGGCCGGAGAAACGGTGGGAGTGCCTGGGCGAACGCTGGGTGTGTTTGTGACGTCAAACAGGAACGACAAGCACTGAACTGATCGCACAGGCAGAGTAAGTCTGAAGCTACTCTGAAACTGCTAAGTAGTTAGTAATCGCAATATTGCGAATACATCGGTTGCAATTTTAAGAAGCTAAGATTCACTCCCAGTAGGCGGCGGCTTAGCGTGTGTAACTCTGCTAAATTCGCCTTGCGACCGATCAACTCGGAATGAGGGCCCATGTTTCTACTTCCAATTCATCAGCGATTTTACGCTCTATTGATGTGAAAACGATTTTGATCTCATTAAAATGGATTTCTCTGCCCCCCCGACCCACACACACACACACACACACACACACACACACACACACACACACACACACACACTCACACACACACACACACACACGTGGTGGAAGACCTTGGTCTGGATTCCAGTTTATATGGCACCCAGCCCACCGGAGATATCTGTGGGTTCTCCGTACTAATGATCAACTGTTTCAAGTTAATGTTAATCCCCTTTTAACCAAGATATGGAGGGAGCTTCAGTCTTGGAGATCTTGAAAGTTCACTTGGTTTGGTTAACTTGGTACCCTTAAGATGAACTCCATGTCAAAGATACTGTACCTCCTTCAGTCTCTACTTTTTCAGATTCCCTCTCAGTGGCTCTCAACTGTTCAAATTTCAAACAGGGCGTTTCACTGGTGCAACCATCATCCCTGTTCTCTGCAGAATTAAATAACATGGAGGTCACCAGCTCAAGCATAGAGGGTTACTGCTGGGTCACACAACTTACTAGAATACTTGAATAAAGTAGACGCCTTCAAAATAAGCAGTGGGTGTATAGCTAATGCACACCCCATTATGATCCATGGCTCCCTACCCTTCCAAAACTCTACCACCCTACTATCACATCCATGCTTTTGTGTCCCTTAGAGCACATGCTTGAAGTCCCTTAGAGCACATGCTTCTGTTTCATCTCTGGTATGCCCTCTGATATAATTTCTGTAAATCTGAATTAAATATTTTATTAATGCTTCTAAGGTGTTTGCCAATCATACAGTAGCTGTAATAATTACTTTGAACTCTCCCATCTGCACATTCACTCTCCCTATATAGGTGAGTAAGGGTAGGTTTAATAACGGGACCTTGTTCAGTAAGGATTGCAATTTCTGCTAAAAAAAAAAGTTGCTGCAATCAAATAGTTGCCGCCCAGAAAATATGCCCAATGCAAAAATTGTGAATGCAATACAATATGCGGTCTGATCGCAAAACCATGCGCATTTACCGGAACACCAGAGATTTTTTTCCTCTGCGCCAGGCATAGTTGTCCACAATTCTTGTGATGCAAGAGGCTGGATGAGGTCATCGCTGACCTCAGAGACCTGCTTTAATAATTCCTGGGCTCACCTGCATTTTGTCAGACACACCCAGAAAATGGTAGGTTTCTGACCAGAAACGCCGGCTTCCTGTCAGTCAAACACCAGCTGCATTGTGATTACAATCTGTACGCATTTTCTGTTGCTATTTCCCTTTGTGCCTGCGCAATGCACATGCTATGCCTGCTTAGTCGTTTGCTAATCGTCCGGATTGCAAATCGCAAATTTTGCGATCGTTACTGAATAAGGTCCACAGAAGTGTCATAGACATGATTCATATAAAGTAAAATATTTGTACAGTACCCTCTTCCAGCACTGAGAATCCTTCTCATGCCTTGTAAATGATTGTCGCTTTAAAACATCCGAGTTCGGCCGGCAACCCACACCTCCGGCCAACTTTGGCGGCATTATAAACCACCTCTGGTATCACTGGCTTGTTGTTAAATACCCTGTCTCTTATCTTTGCTCTTTTTCTGTTACTCCTTTACTTCCTTGTGTCTCCTCTGTCCCTATCAGGGCCTCAGATAACATTGGTCTCTCCCTTCTGGCCCTTGACTCTTGAGTTATGCCTTCTTGTATAGCATCCTGCTACTCTCTGTTTTGTACTGCGGAGCACCTTGACATATGCTCTTCCTGTGAGACATTGTACCCCTTACCACAAATCTCATCTTTGTGCCATTCCCCTACACTCTCTAAACTCTCTAACCTCACGTTTCCCCCCACACACACAAACACCTCCACACACACACACACACACACACACACACATTTCAGACACACACACACACACCCTTCCTGTTCTGTTTGTCTTTCACTAGCTTTTTATCTTTTTTTGGGGGGGTGATACCTCTGAAGCCAAAATGCAGGCACAGAGGCTGCCTTTTCTTCTACATGTTTGATGTTTTTATTGTTCACCCATTAGGTACTGTAGGTATTTCTCTACTGCCTTTACATGTACAAGTAGGTAGTATATTTGCCCAAGCTTATGTACTGTTTGTTATCCAGTTTATACTCAAGTTTCTTTATATGTTCTTTCCCCTGTGTTTTCAAAACCAACAAAGACACTACAAACAACAAATCTGTAGAGGTAATTTAGGACTGTAGTACAATTACTCTCTTTTAAGTAAATCTGAATGATTGCACCTGTGTAACTAAAAAACAAGAAGACTCTCTCAGGTTCCCCAAGTGACAGTTTTAATCCAATGTTTTGGGACACATCATTTCCTTTATCAAGGTGGCATCTCACAGGTGCATTTTAAACCAACATTGGTGGTCTCTAGGGGGGAGACCACAAAAAACAGAGGCTACCAGTCACATGCTGAACAGCATTAGGTTCATTTTTGATCATCTAGGGCTGTGGAGACCTTGGTAATTAGAAAGATTGGGACCCATAGTGTGCCAAACCAAAGATAATATTATAAATCAATGACATTTAAGACCACTGCTCATTAAAGTAGGCTGACAGGAGGATATTTGGCTTGTCCAGGGATTAAATCCTGAGGCATTTGGTTTCTAAATATTATTCAGAAAACGGGTCTTTAGTCAGTTCTTTTACTTGAAGGGGTTAACAGAGAGGGGAGGGGGGGTAAGTTAGGGAGTCTACATTAAGGACTGTGCCCTTGACTAGAACAGAATGGTAAAGCGAAAACCATTTCACTAAAAACATTGATGGTGCATGCTTCATAGTACAAGTATGTTGATGGGATTTGAGGCAGCCATTTTATTGACGTGGACTAATTTAGTTAAGCCAGAAATAAGGCTATGTTGAGCAGTGTTTTAGGACAAAAAAGACCTATATTTAATAGAGAGCTGTGGCCATGGACATGTAGTCAGTCTTTGATGTGCTATGACAGTGACGTGCACTTCCTAAAGAATTATCTGTTTCTCAGCTGCTCCTACGTGTAGAGAGAGGGCATGCACCATTATTTATGCTGAGACTACCTAGGTGCACTTGAGTACATCCACGTTTATTTGTTATGTGCTAAGGTGCACTTAGTAAATTAGTTCCTTGTCTCTACATTTTGGTTTGGTTCATAAATTACCCCATGTTACTGTATAGAATTGTGAGAACCACAACTCCAAAACTGAGCTTCAATACAATCAATAATGACCTGGAATGTATTCACAGCCAATAGAACTAGGAAAAAATCTTTACTATTTCTGAAAAATTCTTTTTTATTTATCTTTACAGCGCTATGTGTACCGTAGCATTTTATTGTTATTGTTAGTTACATTAGAATATTGAAGTATTTAATGTGCTTGGGTTAAAGAATGGTTTTAACATTATTAATGTTTTTTTAAGGAATCACCTAACATACAATGCCAGAAAAATCAATATGTTATAATCTAATTGTTATTGATGCAGTATAAAGCTTAACAAGTAGCACAATTTAATTTATTTAATTTGTTCAACCTTTTCCCCATACAGTCATGCAGCTAAATTTCATAGTAAGTGAAGTATTTTTTTATTTATTTAAGTAGCAACAACTCTGCTTCCCAACTGTTTAACTAAAATCAAATGTTTTAAAGGTGAGTTATACACTAAATGGATTTAACTAACACTTATCTCACTGAATTCTAAGCAAAGAGTAATTGCTGACTTAATGTAATTATAAAGCATCAATTTCATTAAGTGGTGTTCTTCCATTCCAATGCACCATGAATTCTTCATACTAATGTTTTTATTGAGCAACATTAACAATGATAAGCAAACCTTGATTTGTTTTCTTAGCAGTACTATTCGGATAATTTAATTGAACCTTACAGGACTGTTACAAACATATTAAATTTGACAATTGGAAGTTGAACTTGCAAATTTAAATTATTCTATATTAGACATAAGACAACCTTGGCACAGACTACAGACAGAGACAGGTGCGGTGCAGGAATAATTTTTAATTCTTGCAGATTCTTCTGCTCATTCACTCAAAATCAGCAGCATTCTATCTGCCACTCATGTCATTGAGATTTCCACTGATGGTGTGTGGTGCTCAGCTCATTATGGCTGTAAGGCAGAATAGCATATATATTTGTTTTCATACTGTATATCCATTAAAAATCTGCTATTGGAGCAGAGCTACCAAGTCTCCCATTTTTTGTGTCTCCTAGATTTGACCCACTGTTTCTCAATATCAAGATTTCTCCCCCAGATTTCTTGAGAAAGGGAAACAGGGCGTCTAACTTCTACACTCATGAATACTGGCTGCAAAGTTATAATTCTAGCAGGCAGCTTACTGTATGTCACCTTAATACCAATCAGAGAGCTGGGAGTTCAAAACAGACAAATGTTGTGGGACTGAATGTTAGGTAAATAAACAACTATAGTCTGCATTGTAAAAAAATTTCTACCTGAGATCTAGGTTTGATTTGTGTTGATATCAACTCTGGGGTCTGTATTACAACTCCAACATAGATCTAGGATCTGCTTTCTGTTGTCACCTGAGATCTTGGTTGAAGATTGCAAAGTCACCATAAAATTACTGATATGAACTGTAAGGCTAACAGAGTTTTGGAGTACTGTAGTATATATACATCAGAGATTTGGGGGTCTGCATATTATAGCAACCATAGTTTTTTAGGGTTCTGCTTTGTAGTGCAGAGGGATCTTGCGTTGTGTTTGAATTGTGTAGCAACCGAAATCTGAATGTTTTGCAGAAACATGGGGAATCTTATTATATAGAGGAGTGATTTAAAACAGCTTCAGCCTTACAAAGTGTGCTTCAGTATTGTGTGCACTGTATTTTTATTATTGGTCATTGGAACATTCATGTAATAAATTGTGGGCACTATGGGGCACATTAACTAAAGATTGATTTTTGCTGATTTTATGTTTTTAGTCGATTTTCACTAAAGGCAAAACCGAGTGCAAAAAATTTATATAAAAAAAAGATTCCCGCCAAAATTAAAGTTGTGAAAACATTAATGTTTTTGATTTGACCAAAAACTGAACTCAGTTTCAAAGGACAACCCGCCCAAACAATAGACATGCCTGTCTTGAGTGGTAAAGTACTGCACTATGATCGAGTGTGGTATAATAGACAGACAGTGTCTAGCTAGACAATCAATAGACACCACATGTTAGTCAAAAGGTCGACAGGGTCAAAAGGTAGACATGAAAAAAGTAGACAATACAAAAAGATGACAGGGTCAAAAGGTCAACAGGGTCAAATGGTAGACAGGGTCAAAAGGTCAGTATACAAAAGGTAGATACCTTTTGTTTGCATTTTTGGGGTTTGTGTGGATAGTTTTGTCATCTGGGACTCCCAATTGAAGAAAGGCATCCCCTAGTGGGGCTCGCTTAGCTCGCCACACTTTAGGCTCGGTGGCTTGCTGCGCTCGCCACAAGGTTTATAACGAACTCTATACTGACATGGATAGAGAAGGTATGGAAAAGTCCAAAAACATGTAAAAATGAAAAAAAAAACACCTGTGTCTACCTTTTATATTTTGACCATTTTCATGTCGACCTTTTGACCCTGTCTATCTTTTGACCCTGTCGACCTTTAGTACTGTCTACCTTTTTCATGATGAACTTTTGACCCTGATGACCTAATGTCTGTCTAAAATATGGTGTCTCTCTGTTGACTGTCTAAGTAGACACTGTCTAGCTATCATCCAGATACCACTATGATCTTTGCAGTGATTCTTAGGGTTAAAAGTAAAGAAAGAGTTAGAAATGAAAAAAAGAAAATGGAGTGGGCTGTTAGGCGCCGGTGTCCGCAATGTCCGCGCGGCCCGGCGCCTAGCAACTAGGGACGCCGTGCGCGTTCAGCCGCCGGCTTCCTAGCAATGCTAGACGCCGGGCGCGCTGAGCCGCACGGACCCTAGCAACGGGGACGCCACGGGCGTCCCCCGTTGCAGGGTCTAGTTCACAAGCACACACACTTGTAATACCAATCAGGCTCTGAACAGCTGATTGGAGGACTCCCTGCTAAATACCATCTCAGTGCTTCTCACAGACGCTGGTAATAGCTTCCTGCATGCTGCTTTGGTTTGCTGAGAGTCTGTTCCAGTCCTGCTGTATCCGGTCATTCCTGTCCTCAGAAGTCCTGTATCCGGGAGTTGTCATCTCATCCCAGGAAGTCGTTGGGTCCCCAGTAGTCCTGACTGATCACCTTTGAATATCGAGTGGTGCTCTGCCGTGTGTTGCGGCTCAGCCGCTTTATCTTTACATATTTTGTCTTTGGAGCATTTGCGGAGGGTTCCGCTTCCACAAGTCCTCTCTGGAACTCGGCGGTGCCGGGTAGGAGAAGTGGACAAGTGGATATTTTGGTTGTCCTTTTCCCTGGCGGTTTTTCCGCACATATTCTAGTTTTTATTAGCTTGTAGCCCCTGGCCTGGTTGTTTAGTCAGAGGGCCCCTTGTTATCACCCTGTCTTGGATTTCCCTTTGTCTCTCATTAAGACCTGGGGGGGCATCGGAGTTGGGCAGACGTAATCCGCCCTTCAAACGTGGCTGCCATGGGCTCAAGCAACCATAGTCTCACAGGGGATTTCTGACAGCACGGGCGAGACAACGGAGTTAGGGTGCAAGGGGCTATTTTCCATTCCCGCTCCCTTCCCAGTATTACGTTCCAGTGCTCCGGTCCTCGCAATAAGATCTCCTCAGACCACAGTGCTGGAATCATAACATTATTACCGGCCATACCAAAAATTAAAATTAAACAGGGCTTTAATTTTTTCCTCTCATTCAGTTTTTGTTAAAAAATTTTGGCCTCATGAATCCGACAGGTTTAGGGCCAAACCCTGGCCAGCTCTTAGTCAATCAGATTCAAGAACTTACTCAGATGGTTCAGGATCTTTCTCTTCGGGTGAGGTCGCAGGAAGATCTTTTGCGAGCCTCCCCAAGGGGAGTCCCTGAACCAAAGATGCATTTGCCTGACCGTTTTTCTGGTGATAGAAAATAATTTTTTAATTTTAAAGAATCCTGTAAACTTTATTTTCTTTTAAGACCTACTTCCTCTGGTACTGAATCTCAGCGGGTTGGGATTATTATTTCTTTACTCCAGGGGGATCCTCAGACCTGGGCATTCGGTTTAAGAGCAGAGGATCCTGCGTTGTTGTCAGTAGACGCTTTCTTTAAATCTTTAGGGCTTTTGTATGATGACCCAGATAGAGAGGCGTCCGCTGAAAGTCAGCTGCGCGCTCTCAAACAAGGTAGAAATCCTACAGAGGTTTATTGTACTGAGTTTCGCCGTTGGTCGAACGACTGTGGCTGGAATGACCCAGCCCTGCGCAGTCAGTTTCGCCTCGGCTTATCAGAGTCTATTAAAGACAGTCTCCTCCAGTACCCCGCTCCTGAGACTCTCGATAAACTCATGGAGCTTTCTATTAAGATTGATCGTCGTCTCAGAGAGCGGAGAGCTGAAAGAGGAACATCTGTAAGGTCAAGTCCTTGTGTTTATTCCATTCCAGAAGACGTCGAGGAGCCCATGCAGATGGGTCTCTCCCGGCTGTCTCCTGAGGAAAGGACCAGAAGGCAAAATTCCGGTCTTTGTTTGTATTGTGGTGGTAAGGGACATTTTGCACGTAACTGTCCGAACAAGTCGGGAAACGCTTTGACCAGGTGAATTGTGAGGGGGTTCACCTAGGTCTGCAGCTTATCTCCTCGAATAACTCTCTTTTAGTCCCAGTTAAGGGTTCCTTTGACAGCCTCAGTTCTTTGGTGTCGGCTTTTGTTGACAGTGGAGCTGCAGGAAACTTTATGGATTTAACTTGGGCTAAGGCCTTAGGCATTCCACAGTTACCATTGGATAGGTGTGTCACCATGCATGGCTTAGATGGGAGTCCGCTTTCCAATGGGGTTATTACCCACCGTACACCTCCCGTAGTACTTACAGTAGGAGCCTTACATTCTGAAAATATCGAATTCTATCTAACACATTGCCCAGCAGTTCCAGTTGTTCTGGGTCACCCTTGGCTGGCCTTTCATAATCCCACCATTGATTGGCGGTCCGGGGTGATTTCCCAATGGGGTACATTTTGTGCTAAGGAGTGTATTTCGTTTCCAGTCAGAGTCGCAGCTATCATTTCAGAACTCATTCCTGGGGAATACCAGGAGTTTGCCGATGTATTCTCCAAAGGCAATGCGGACATTCTGCCTCCCCATCGGCCTTATGATTGTGCTATTGAGCTAGTTCCTGGTGCCGCATTGCCAAAGGGGAGATTATATGCATTGTCCGGGCCAGAAACTTCGGCTATGAATGACTATGTTCAGGAGAGCTTACAGAAAGGATTTATTAGACCATCAAAATCCCCTTTAAGTGCTTTTTTTTTATTTGTGGAGAAGAAGGATGGCTCGCTTAGACCATGCATAGATTTTAGAGCCCTGAATAAGATCTCAGTTAAAAACACCTATCCTTTGCCGTTGATTTCTGTACTCTTTGATCAGTTACGTTCTGCTGTGATTTTTTCTAAAATTGACCTGAGAGGAGCTTACAACCTCATCCGAATTAAATCTGGAGATGAGTGGAAGACGGCTTTCAGTACTCAGTCGGGTCACTACGAATACCTGGTGATGCCGTTCGGCCTGTCTAATGCTCCAGCAGTTTTTCAAGACCTCATAAATGATGTGCTCCGTGACTTCCTAGGGAAATTCGTGGTCATTTATTTAGACGACATCTTGATTTATTCTGAATCGATGGAACAACATATCACCCAGGTGCGTCTGGTTCTTCAAAAGTTACGTGAGAATCATTTATATGCCAAGCTGGAGAAGTGTGAATTTCACTTCACGGAAGTATCTTTTTTAGGGTACATAATTTCCCCTCAGGGATTTTCGATGGAACCTAAGAAGCTCCAGGCCATCCTTAATTGGGTGCAACCCACCAATTTAAAAGCAATTCAGCGCTTTTTAGGGTTTGTGAATTATTATAGGAGGTTCATTCATTCTTTTTCTGACCTGGTTGCTCCCATTGTAGCTCTGACAAAGAAAGGAGCGGATCCTACCAACTGGTCGCATGAAGCTGAGTTATCCTTCCGGGCCCTGAAACAAGCCTTTGTCTCAGCTCCAGTCCTAAGACATCCTAATTCGGAATTGCCCTTTGTTGTGGAGGTTGATTCCTCAGAAGTTGGAGTGGGGGCCGTCCTTTCTCAAAAGGATCCGGAGTCTCTGGAGTTACATCCTTGTGCCTTTATGTCCAGGAAATTCTCCTCCGCTGAATCCAATTATGACGTTGGTAATCGGGAGTTACTGGCGGTAAAGTGGGCTTTTGAGGAGTGGAGGCATTGGCTGGAAGGAGCAAAGCATACTATTTCGGTATTGACTGACCATAAGAACCTGCAATACATTGAATCAGCTAAACGGCTTAATGCCCGGCAGGCACGTTGGGCATTATTTTTTACTCGTTTCAAATTTATAATCACTTTCAGGCCTGGTTCCAAGAATACTAAAGCTGATGCCCTGTCACGTAGCTTTCTTCCGGTTCACAATAACAATCCTGTTGTTACCCCAATACTTCCATCTTCGGTCATCCGGGCAGGCCTCACACAGGATTTATTTACCCAGTTAAACCAGCTTCAACATCAAGCTCCTAGATTTACTCCTGCTGGTCGTCTTTACATTCCTGAATTTTTGAGAGCTACTGTTTTAACTGAATTCCATGACAACAAAGTTTCAGGGCATCCGGGAATCACTAAAACATTAGAGTTAGTCTCTCGCTCAGTATGGTGGCCTAGTATTTCTAAAGACGTTAGGGAATTTGTTTATTCATGTCAGGTTTGTGCACAGCATAAGGTTCCCCGTTCCTTGCCTATAGGGCAACTTATGCCCTTAAGTGTCCCTCTCAGGCCATGGTCTCATATTTCCATGGAATTTGTGGTTGACCTTCCCCTTTCAGCTGGATTCCGAGTCATATGGGTGGTAGTGGACCGTTTTAGTAAAATGGCTCATTTTATTGCTCTTCCCCGATTGCCTTCTGCTCAAGGGTTGGCAGTTTTGTTCCTCCGCCATGTGTTCAGGCTTCATGGGTTGCCCACTGATATTGTTTCTGATCGGGGTCCACAATTCGTCGCACAATTCTGGAAATGTTTTTGTGCTTCATAAAAGATGAAACTGTCGTTAACATCCGGTTACCACCCACAATCCAATGGGCAAACCGAACGAGTTAACCAGTCATTGAAACAATATCTGCGCTTGTATTCAGCCAAACTCCAGATTGATTGGTCCGAGTTTCTTCCTTTGGCTTAATTTGCTTACAATAATTCTTGTCATTCCTCCACTAAAGAGTCTCCATTCTTTTCAGTTTTTGGTTTTCACCCAAGAGCTAATTCTTTTTTTCATCATTCTCCAGTCTCCTCGCTGGCATTGACCTCCCATCTCAGAGCAATTTGTAAAAAAGTGCACCTTGCTCTCAGAAAAGCGGCCTTTCGAGAGAAGAAATTTTCTGACAGGCTCCGACGTCCTTGCACTTTTAAGGTGGGAGATAAGGTGTGGTTGTCAACTCGCAACATCAGGCTTCGACAATCCTCGGCTAGACTGGGACCCAAATTTAATGGACCATTTCTTATTATTAAAAGAGTCAACCCAGTTGCCTTTCGGCTACATTTACCAAGATCTCTCAAGATTGGAAATACGTTTCACTGTTCCCTGTTGAAACAATACGTTTCTTCCAGTATATTTCCTCTGAGGATCTCTCAGGGTAGATCTCCAGTGGATGTACAGGGACAACAGGAGTTCTTGTTAGAGAAAGTTCTTGATTCCAAATTGTCCCGGGGTCGGCTTTATTTTTTAGTTCACTGGAAAGGCTATGGTCCGGAGGAAAGGTCTTGGGTCCTAGATAAGGATCTTCATGCCCCTAGGCTCAAGAGGGCATTTTTTCAGGAATTTCCTCAGAAACCTGGTTTTAGGGGTTCCTTGACCCCTCCTCAAGGGGGGGGTACTGTTAGGTGCCGGGGTCCGCAATGTCCGCGCGGCCCGGAGCCTAGCAACTAGGGACGACGTGCGCGTTCAGCCGCCGGCTTCCTAGCAACGCTAGTCGCCGGGCGCGCTGAGCCGCACGGACCCTAGCAACGGGGACGCCACGGGCGGACCGCATTCCCCGTTGCAGGGTCTAGTTACACACGCACACACACTTGTCTTCTGGCCGTGCAGCAAGGCAGCTGCACGGCATTAATACCAATCAGGCTCTGAACAGCTGATTGGAGGACTCCCTGCTAAATAACTTCTCAGTGCTTCTCACAGACGCCGGTAATAGCTTCCTGCATGCTGCTTTGGTTTGCTGAGAGTCTGTTCCAGTCCTGCTGTATCCGGTCATTCCTGTCCTCAGAAGTCCTGTATCCGGGAGTTGTCATCTCATCCCAGGAAGTCGTTGGGTCCCCAGTAGTCCTGACTGATCACCTTTGAATATCGAGTGGTGTTTCGTGAGTTGCGGCTCTGCCGCGTGTTGCAGCTCAGCCGCTTTATCTTTACATATTTTGTCTTTGGAGCATTTGCGGAGGGTTCCGCTTCCACAAGTCCTCTCTGGAACTCGGCGGTGCCGGGTAGGAGAAGTGGACAAGTGGATATTTTGGTTGTCCTTTCCCCTGGCGGTTTTTCCGCACATATTCTAGTTTTTATTAGCTTGTAGCCCCCGGCCTGGTTGTTTAGTCAGAGGGCCCCTTGTTATCACCCTGTCTCGGATTTCCCTTTGTCTCTCATTAAGACCTGGGGGGGCATCGGAGTTGGGCAGACGTAATCCGCCCTTCAAACGCGGCTGACATGGGCTCAAGCAACCATAGTGACAGCACGGGCGAGACAACAGAGTTAGGGCGCAAGGGGCTATTTTCCATTCCCGCTCCCTTCCCAGCATTACGTTCCAGTGCTCCGGTCCTTGCAATAAGATCTCCTCAGACCAGAGTGCTGGAATCATAACATGGGGTCCACCTGAAAGTGTTACCAGCCCTGGACTTCTGTGCCTGATATGGTACCAAGAAACCACGGAAGGGTGGTGTGTGACTTGCATGGTGTCCCCCCATATTTCCAGTAACCAGCACTGGGCTAAACCAGCTGGGGGATTACATAATAGCAGAGAAACACACATCATGGTGTCCCCCTGGCATCACGTAAACCTCTTCCAAACTGGTCATCCCAGGCCTGGGGCACATGAAGAGAGCTGTGAGGTGGCATCTTGGGTGTAAAGTCATTCCAGTGGCAAGTTAGAATTTGGAGCTCAGGTGGTCTTTATGTTCGTATGTGCCTACAGTATGCCTGTATGTGCTCCCCTATATCTTTATGTGCCCATGTCTGTATGTGCTCCTCTATGTCCTTATGTGCCTATGTCCATGTATGCCTACATTATGCCTATATGTGCTCCTCAATGTCTTTATGCACCTATGTCTGTATGTGTTCCTGTAAGTCTGTATGTGCTCCTCTATGTCCATATGTGTTACTCTATGTCCGTATGTGACTATATCTGTATGTGCCTATGTCTATATGTGCTCCTCTATGTGTTGGGTATGGGATCACAACAGTGAGGTTGCCGGCAGCCAGAATACCAACAGTGGCATCCCGACGGTCAGAATCCCAACACTTCTTGGTAACTAAACTAACCCTACCCATCACCCTCTCACTAACCCTCCCTCAGACTAACCCTAACTCTCCCCTCATGCAGCCTAACCCTAAACCTCCCCTCCTGCAGCCTAATATTAACCTCCTCTTCCCACAGCCTAACCTCAACCTTCACCCTAGTGCCTAACGCTAACCTTTCCTCCCGCAGCATAACCCTAACCCTCCCTGTCATACTTCCATTCAGGAAAGGGGGAGAGAGAGAGGGAGCGAGAAAGAAAGGGGGAAAGACAGAAAAAAGGGGTGAGAAAGGGGGAATAGAGAAAGAGAAGGGGAGGTGAGAGGGAGGGAGAGAGAGAGAGATAAAAGGGGGTAAGAGAGGGGTAGAGAGATAAATGGGGGAGAGATAAAGAGATAATGTGAGTTAGAGAGAGGGGTAGAGAAATGGAGAGAGAAAGACAGGGGAGTAAGAGAGAGAGTGAAATGAGAAAGAGGCAGAGAGAAAGAGAAGAGAAAGGGGGAGAGAGATATGGGGTAAGAGAGAGAAAGGGGGATAGAGAAAGATAAAGGAGCTGAGAGAGAGGGAAAGAGAGAAAGTGGAAGAGAGAAATAGATAAAAGGGTGTGTGAGAGAGGAGGTGAGACAAAGGGGGAGAGAGAAAGAAAGAGGAGGGTGAGAGAGAGAAAGGAGATGGAGAGAAAAAGAAGAGGGAAAGAATAATTTAGAGAGAAGGGGAAGACAAAAAAAGAGAGAGATGGGAAAGAGAGGGGGTAAACAGAGAGAAAGGGTGGATGGGAGAAGTGAGAGTGGGAGAGAGAGAATGGGAAGAGAGAGGGAGAGAGAGGGGGGTTCAAGGGGAGAGAGAGAGAAGGGGGAAGAAACAGAGTGAGAGAAGGAAAGACACAGAGTAAGAAGGGGGGAGACAGAGAGAAGGTGGGAGCCAGAGAGAGAGAGAAGGGGGGAGACAGAGAAAGAGAGAGAAAGGGGGAGACAGAGAAAAACAGAGGGAGAGGGAGACAGAAAGAAATAAGAGAAAGAGGGAAGAGAGAAAAAGGGGGGAGAGAGAAGGGGGAGAGAGAGAGAGGGAGGTTAGTGGTGAGAGTAGAAAGAAAGGGGGGAGAGAAAGGGGAGAGAGAAGGGGGAGACAGACAGAAAGAGAAAAGGGAGACAGTGAGGGAGAATGGGGGGGGGTAACCCAGGAAGAGAGAGAGAAGGGGGAGAGGGGAGAGTGGTAAAAGTGATAGAGGGGGAAAGAGGGAGAGAGAGAGAGAAGGGGTAGACAGAGAGAGAGAGAGAAGGGGAAGACAGAGTGAGAGAGAGAGAGAGAGATGGGGCAGAGAGAGAGAGAGAGAAGGGAGAAGAGAGATGGAAGTGTGAGTGAGTGAGATGGAGAGAGGGTTGAGACAGGCATGCCCCCAGCACAGGTGGCACTATACACCCCCTATGTACCTTTGGCAGTAGCGGGTCCCCCATATTCAGTGCCACAGCAGTGGGTACCCTCATCATCACCACCGCATCAGCAGGTCCCCCGTCATCACCACCGCATCAACGGGTCACCCCATCTTCAATGCTGCAGCAGAAGGTCCCCCCATCTTCAGCTCCACAGCAGTGGGTCCCCCCAATTTCAGCCCCGCAGCAGTGGGTCCCCCTGTCATCACCGCCACAGCAGCGGGACCCCCTTCCATACGATTTTCACCCTGTGGCCAGTAACTAGATCGTGACGTTGAGCCCTGACAACAGTCAGCGAGGAGAAGTTAAGAGCAGAGGAGGTGAAGCAAACATGAGGAAAGGGGCTGGAATGCCTCCTTCTGTTCTGTTTTACATTCAGCCCGCGGTCCAGTTGGAGTGTATGTGGACACTAGGTGTAGTGGATGGGGTTAGGGAGTGAGTGGATGGGACTGTGATGGCCACTGATGGTGACAGAAAAAAATAATAGATTTTTCTTGTCACCAATGTATAAGCACCATCTGGGCCTATTTTCATGGGGGGCTTGGAGCTGCAGCTCCACCCGCTCCATTGTTAATCTGGGTAGCATTACTTTCGCTTACCTGATGAAACAAGGCCTCTGCAACATTATAACAGATAATAGAACAGTGGGGGGATTTGTGTCTGTGCCCCAAATAACAATATATATTGGGTATGTGCATGTAATACTTAATACAGTACATTGTTAAGCTTAAGAGATGTAGCAGCTGCTATGAATATTAAAATTTTTCTGTATGAGGTGCTGCGCAATATGTGTGCACAATAGATACAATTTATACATGACACTCACTTGAATTCACATAGGTAACCACTACAGTATAATGACCACTACAGTAAAATTTTATTTATTTTATACAGAAATTGGTGAAAGCAGATGGGGTGAAAATCCCGGTACACATAATTGGGCTTGCAGCATACCCTTAGTGCCCTTGTCTTATGAAAGGATACACCCAGCATCTTCAATCGTCCCCGGAAAAGGTCACCTGCACCCACACCGTATGTTTGGCCCATATGGCTGTAGAAAATGCTTTTGGATGGTTAAAAGGATGCTTGCACTGTTTAATGAAACAAAATTATGTGGATTTAAAAATCATGCCCAATGTAGCTGCAGCCTGCTGCATCCTGCACAATATTTGTGAAATACGAAAGGACCGCTTCCTTCCGGAGTGGAATGTGCAGGACAGTGAGGTGGGGGAAACTACAATTGATGCAGCAGGCAATGACGGGAGCATGACGCCAGCACAAAACTCATCTGGGCCACCCTTGCAGCCAACCTTCCCTCAATGATTTAAAAGCAAAAACAAAAGTTATCCTTCAAACATGTGTATTTGTTGATTTTGTTGACTTTTAAAAAAACTTTAAATATGTATGTAGTTTCTTTTTGGTTAATAGACATGTTTTTTACCAAATCTAAGATTGTTGTTTATTTTAAGTATACTCGGTAGAAATTTATTTTACAATAACATGTTGTGTTCTCTGTAGGTTCAGGACGCTGAGTGCGAGGAGGACATAATTTAATTTTTAAGCCCCATATTTCACAGCTACGGTACCTGTAGTGACACATACCATCTATAATTAGGCCCAACAGAATTAAACTATGCCCTCCTCACTAACCAGCATTCTGCCCCTAGCGAGAACAGTATCATGCACAGTAGGCAAATACAAGCAACAAGATTACTCACTATAAAAAAAAATCACACAATGGTATATAACAATATAAAATGATGCATTGTACAGTATAAAAGTACTAAAAAGTGCTTGAACACACATAAAAGTGAGAAATTTGCAGTATAACAATACTGTTTGGCACATTCTTTGTGCCTCCATTGTGGAATTGCTGCTTGTAAACATTTAAAATACACATAAATAAACAGGAAATGTGTATTTCAAGAGTTAACCAAACTGGGCCCACAGGGCGGCCTAATAGTTATATCCCACTGTCAAGGGCGTAGCTACCATAGCTACCCTGCACTCTCCCTGCACCTATTTGTACTGCTTTTTATTTAACTTCTCTCCTGGCCGCTCCGTTTCTCCTCACAGTCAAATGCTGGGAGGAAGCGCGGCTGTGCTTCCAGGGACATCCCCGGACCACAGCCCTGCCTCCTCCTTGTTTAATTCAGTGCGGAGAGAGAACAGAGCAAGGCCGGGAAATCCTGCAGAGCAGCCAGTATGGGGCATTGAAGGTGAGCGCCCGCACACCGGCTCCACCCGCTCTCTGTCCATCGGGGGAAAGAGGTTGAGGGACTGAACCCTAAGTAAGTAGTCTGGGGCTGGGGAAGGGGGGTGCACTGGGGGCCCCATGGAAATTTTGCTATGGGGCCCCCAAAGGTGTAGCTATGCCCCTGCCCACTGTATTGCATATTCATCATGAAACAATTGTAAAATGAGAAACTTTCATTTTCGATTCTCACACTTCTCTTTCACAATTTTTTCACTATTCATCATGTCTCCCTACTAAAATTATCACTTCTGAGAAACTGCTCCTTTTGGAGAAACAATTTTTCAGAAGTGGGGCCCTTTTCTCTTGCTTCTTTGGTCTTCTAAGACTATGCGTATGCGCAGCTTCAAGACTGAACGCTGTCTCTGAGTTTGATGAATTTCCCAATTTCTACATTTTCATACTTTAGTATGTTTAGTGTGGACATTATCAAACCATGCTGTTACAAATGACATATGAGTCATATCTCATTAGTTACAACCTTGATGAATGAGGATTTGTGATACAGTAAATAAAAACAGATATAATTGTTAAAAATAGATAACGGATTGTGAATATGCCACAAGGTTATAAATCACCTTATACTGATAAACCAGGTCTGTTAGGCTGCTGTAGGGACACAGTTTGGGAACCAGTGCAACACATCTTAGTGCAAATTAAATTAATATTTTTAACGTGTAAAAATGCAAAATACAGTTGCCGGCCAGTCCACGAGGAAATCGGTAATTATATACCAAAGAAATTGGACACATCTGCATATTACAAAAGGATCCTGTTGATAGTGTGACTGGTCACAAGGACACTAACTTTATCAGGTGTGCCTTCACAAATAACCAATTGGAGTTCAGAGACTGGCAATGAGGATCTCCATTTACGTTTTTATCTGAGAATCACTTTTTCATGTGTTTATAGTGTGTTTATTTAATTTATGTGAATTATTTTATGAAATCGCCTGTTTTAGATTCATTTTGAGTGCTGTTTCTTATTGCTATCTTCAGTCATATGAGAGATTGACTATCTCTCACTCTACAGCAGCTTAGGGAACCAGCTTAGTCATAGCGCCAGAACTTGTATTAAGAAATTAATACATATTCTTTCCATTTTAACAGTCTAGGGTGCAGGTCAGGTTGCAGTATAGGGTGTGGTTCACCTGCTGGCTGGGGCTGCCCTTCTGCCTGGGCTGCACTGCAGGTGATGAACAGGGTATGGGACAGCCTGTGTCTGGCTGCCTTTCTGCCTAGAGTGCACTGCAGCTGATGAGCAGGGTGTGGGACAGCCTTTGCATGAGGCTGTATGTCACCTGCGGGGTGGTTAAGGCTGTTTGTGTCAATGACCCTTGTGTCTTTCTTCTCTGTCTGCCAGTGCACCGGATGCTCCAATCACCATGTAGAAGCATTACCTGGGTCACCAAATGGAATTAGAACTTTGGGGCTTTACCACTTATTGTTAGACTCTTCTATAACAATGAGTTGTAACATATTTCTAACCTTTTTAGAGAAAGCCTTTCACTGGGCTACAGGAATTCTATGTGGCTGTTGGTTGTTCATGACCTATGGTTCTGTGACAATGTCATATTTTATTATGGCCATTCAGCCGGGCAGCACTGATAATACATCCCTATTCCTTATGAGGAACCCTTTAGCCTCTTTCTTTTGAGCCGCTGACCGTATCTCTGACATCTTTACTTCCCAAATTTAAGGGAAAGATGACAGTTGACAGGGCTAACCTATCCTTCCAGGTTTTATTAGATTAACATGATTTGATAGGACTTTCTCTTTCCAGGGTGGTATACTTTATAGTTAACCTCATTCACTATTACCCTGATCTCATGTGGACCTTGCCACTTAGCAAAAAACTTGCTTTCCACTGCGGGTACAAAATAAAAACTCTATACCCAGGTAATAACATACGTACTGTACATGGGCATCCCAATTAAACACACTCTGTTGAGCTTGCATGGCCAGTTCCATTTGACAATAGGCACCACAACCGCAATTTTTTCCTGCATTTGTGATCAATAGTGTTCAATAACACTTATAAGGATTGGTCTGTCCAGCAAACCTCTGGGGTGTCTCCCATACAGCAAGTTAAATTGAGATAACCATGTAGAAGACTGAGGAACCTTTTTAATAGCCAACAACAATTATAGCAACTTTTCCCATCCTTAACAATAACCTTTTTTCAGCATGCTTTTTAATGTTTTCTTGAACCTTTCTACCACACCCGTCTGGGGATGGTAAACTAATGTCCTGAGGTGAGTGACCTTTAATAACTTGCACAATTACTTTATGTTCCTTGACATAAAGGGGGTATCTTGGTCTGTCAGGATATACTTAGGTATTTCCATCCTACTAAAGACATGCTCCAACTCTCTAGCTATTATTGGAAAAAGGTATTGTCTTGGGATACCAGGTAACATAAGCCATTATAACAAGGCTATACTGATGGATTCGAGCAGACTTTAATAAGGGCCCCACAAGATCCATGGCTTTTCTCTCAAGAGGGACCTTTACAATATGCATGGAAACTAGTGGGCTCATGAAATGGGGTCTGGGAGCATGATACTGGTACTCTGGACATGAAGAACAATATTCAGACACCTCTTTAAGCACCCTTGGCCAAAGACAATCACTGTAAATACTCTCAGTGTCCTTCTGTGATATGACCATGAGCTAGTTCTAATATGGTAGGTGATCACCCCTTTTCACCACTTTGTATAACAGCTTATTACAGATGGTCATGTGTGAGAATGTAAGCCTGTCACCAGGTTCCACTGATTCCCATTTCATAACTTTAACATTTTCTCAAACAGTTCTTATCTCACCTCAAGGTTAAGCATACTTTCAGTTCTGTCTAGAGTTTCTCCTTCTCCTGTAGAAGCTGCCTTATTTTGATCCTCATCATCTGCTACTTCCCCAGCCATACTAGCAAAAGGAAATGTATCTGGGAATTTAGAAGACACACCCACGGCCAGTGGAACACCAGTATGGTAAACTGGCTCTATACTGTTCCCACCTTTGACCACGGGGGATTCCATAAGTTTAAAAAAATTGGAAAATCTCTATTTATTAAAGCCATATGTACCAAGGAAAGGACCAATCCCACATTAGCAATGACTGAAGCTATAGGGGAAGGGGATCCTGGACTGCACACCCTAATTAAATATATATTGGGAGGTGCTACCATGCTGGGACTTCCACAAAGAAAGAAAATACAGTGCCGATGCACACTCCACAGAACCAAGAACTGCTAGTCAGAATAATTATAGTAAACTCTGCAATTCATCATAGAGCAAATACGAGGTTCTTGGAACACATTTTGGACAATATATATTACCCCACCAACCTCATCTCTGGTAGGTCCCTAACACTAAGTTTGAATCTGGAGCGTGTGTCCCCAACAAAACGGCGAGAGTCAGCAACCACCGGGGAAGCACACCAGCAGTTCTCGGTACTGTGGAGTGTGCATCAGCACTGTATTTTATTTCACAATAGCTTAAGCATAAGTGGTCTCAATATTCATTCCAGTAGTGACATAATGGCAGGTATCACCATATATACAAGTTACACCAAAAATTGTTCGCTGTAACTTTGACGAGTTTACTAACTCAGCTTTCACAAAGGTAATCAATCTTCCTGAGTCTGACAATGTCTTTGATTGCCCTCCATAAAAATCACACAAATTAGTTTTTCTGGCACAGCCAGAGGTAAAAGAGTAGATGCTAACCTGGCAAAGAAAGATTTTCTGCAACATTCAAAGGCAGAATCACACTGCATGGTTTCTTGAACAACTGGACAATTAGCAATAACACCGTATACCACACCTAAAACATATAAACAAATGATTGTCAAGTCATTCATGTGATGGGTGCCTTCCTGGCCCCACTAGCCAGTCTCCAGGCCCATTGCCTACAGTTTCTCCACTTTTAAGTCTTTTTAACCACCCAGCGCCCTTTTCCCACAGAATAGTCTTACCAGATTTTTACTGAAGTGCTCTGGTCTCAGGTCTAGGGGAGCACTGCAGTAAGGTCAGTATTCTGCTGCCAGATACCTCTCCACCATCTCTACCAGCTTGTCAGCTGTCTTAGGTCCCTATTGCCCACCAATTTGTGCAAAACCATAGACAGAGGCCTCAAATAATGGTGCATGACTTCTCTTTCAACCATCTGTGAACTGGATAATTTCTCTGGCTATAACCATTTCGTGATCAGGTAGATGAGGTTGCACATTTGTGAGGGGGACGGCTTGTCCATGGAGTAAACCTTGCATTTCCACATGATTTTAGTATCCCAGCTATACAGGAAAGGCTTAATAGAGAAAATCTTGTATCTTCTTTGTAAATGCCCGACTCCTGCAACATTGCAATGGAAAAAGTAAGCCACCTACAGCATTCAACATTTTCTGTTATTCAAGTAGCAGAAAAACATTAAAACATGTTAAACAATCCTTAAAGGCTTACCTTACAATAACATGATCTAATGTTGGTCATTATATGAGTAAAATCCTTATTTCATCTGAAAACTGCAGGGACAGATGGGTCTTTTCCAATCAGTCCCTGCAGCCGGCTGAAGCTCTTCACATTCTCGGCAAACTCTCTGCTCCTGACTCGGTAATTACACTGTCAGTTGTCCCATCAGTTTAATTACACAGCTTTGTAAATATGCATATGTAGAATTAGCAGTATGTATTCAAGGCTGACAAGGGGTGGGAAGAGCTACAGTACAGTATTTATAGTTTACATATCGATATATATACAGTATGGGATGGTATCTGGATCCCGGCGAATGGGATGCTGGCAGTCAGAATACCCGACAGTGGCATCCTGACATTCAAGATCCCAATGCCAACTAGGTTAGTATGCTACCCCTAATCACTAACCTCCCTAACCCAAACCCTCCTTACCAGCAATCTGACCCTAACCCCAACCCCCCCCCCCCAGCAGCCTAACCCTAACCACCTCCAGTGATGCCTAACCCGAATTCCCCTCCCTGCAGCCTTACACTAACCCTCCCTTCCCTGTAGCCTAACCTTAACCCTCCCTGGTGGTGCCTGACCCTAACCCACAGCCTAACTCTAACCCTCCATAGCCTAACCCTAACCCTCCCACCGCAGCCTAAACCTACACCCACTCCCCCTCCTACAGTATACCTCTCAGCAGTCCTAGCATACTTACATGCAGGATCCCGACATTCAAGGTCCAGGCGCCGGCATTGCGATCCATGTCGGGATGCCACTACTGGTATTTTAAACAGTGTCAGGATTCCGGCGTAGGTATTGTGACAGCCGGGATCCAGAATGCCGGGATCCTGACCGTATCTCTACAGTATATATATATATATATATATATATATGTTGTGCAGGAATGGGACATGCAGTCTTTTTGGACAAACTAAAAGTCTACTAGTGAAAACTTTGTAGGGACAGTATGTTAACACAAGTTTTTTCCTCAATAGCAGGGAACTGTTTGTAGCAAGAGAAAATAACTGTGTCAATGTTGGCCAAAAATATTAGGATTAGGACCAATATCAAAATTGTTGCTGAATAGACCCCTTAGTGCAATATTACTAACTGCTGTGTAGATAACTCAGCGCTTGCACTCATGATGAGTGAGCTGACAACAAGTAATCAATGAAGTGAGATGGATTAAAAAAAGCAAAACATAATTTGACACATACAGGACAAAGTAATACTAGCATTAAATGACACAATGTAAAGCTGTAAAAGATATTCTGAGTGATGAACCTGTAACACCGCATTATATATTGCAATGCTTAAAGCTCCGATCCTAACACTAACAAGAATGCCACCAATTGAAAATTCTGTTCATCATTTCTATATGAAGACCTTCAGACAGCTCCAGTCACCTTGTAATGAGTATTCTCACCACAATAATCTCTCTTTTTCCGAAAAATAGTATAAATAGAATTACAGCACAATTGCATCCTTTTATCTGATGAATGTGAAGCAGTAATATTATGTTAGTAGGCCTTTTTAGAAGATCTATTGGACTTTAATAAAATTTGATCAATGCATTTAAGTCAAATTGAATTATATGTAAGTGGATAGAGTTGACATATGTTTCAATATCTGCGAGTGATACATTATTCTCTAGTGAGCATAAAATTTAATGAAATATAAATACCCATTAATCCTCATGTTTCAACCAATCAGTCACTGCCTGCTGTTAGCTAAAACAGGCCCAGAAAGTCATCTGTTTTATCAAAGCAGGTGCTCCAAACTGGAAAAGCATCAGAAATCATGGGGAGGTAAGAAAGCATAGGGTCAAGGGAACTGTGCCAAAGCAATTGTTGTCTACAGTGCCACTCAAAAGGAATAATAACACTATAATTATGCTTTCAAATCATTAGACTTCAAGACTTTACTGAAATCACAGTGTCTGCTGTATTTATATTAGCTGTTGATTAATGATATTAATTCACAAATGTTTTATTCTGTATTTGTACCTTATTTGAGGCACTACAAGGTAGGAAAGGAAGAAAACTGGTTTTTTTTTCTTGAAAATTTTGAGAAAAATGTAATTTTTTTATTAATAAACGCTGACTTTGAAGATTAGGAGCTGAACTAATAGCTGTCAATTTTACATTCTATACATTAAAGTTTATGGAAAATACCTAATTGCTCAGTTAGCAGTTACAATGAATAAATACTGAGAATATGGAAATGTGGGGCTATGTTGTAAACTTTTAAAAATACTAAATGCACATTACTGACTAACATGTTTAGTATTTAATTCCTTTACCTCCTTATTGCGTTTAAAAGTAACATAATTGAGAAAATAACAAGAAAATTATAGGCTTTTCATAAAACTCTGTGGCATACAACCTGATCGAGGAAATAACATAAAACTGTATTTGCAGATATATATAGGCTACATCCAAAGCAAATACATATCTGCTTCCTCTTGATCACTTTGTGCAGACTGCTAATTGGGAGGGCATTCATGGAGTGGGACCTGGGGAAGAGATCGGGCATGCATGGTAATGAGATTACTCCGTATTATGCAGAAAATTGTTCACTCCGTGGACCAAAATCCTCTGCCACCCTGACTCCTTCATAGCTGCATTGTATGTAATATCAAAAAAAGCACATATTGAGTTGTGCTGCTTCACTCTGAAGAAGATACCCACCAGAGCAATTGCAAAATCCTCAGCAACTGCATATACATTAGTGATGAGCGGGTTCGGTTTCTCGGAAACCGAACCCCCCCGAACTTCACCCATTTTACACGGGTCCGAGGCAGGTTCGAACCTTCCCGCCTTGCTCGGCTAACCCGAGCGCGCTCGAACGTCATCATCCCGCTGTCGGATTCTCGCGAGATTCGGATTCCATATAAGCAGCCGCGAGTCGCCGCCATTTTCACTCGTGCATTGGAGATGATAGGGAGAGGACGTGGCTGGCGTCCTCTCCGTTTATTGTTGAACTTGATTGCTTTATTGCTTAATTGTGGGGAGGACTGGGGAGCAGCTGTTAGGAGGAGTACAGTGCAGAGTTTTGCTGATAAGTGACCACCAGTTTTATCAGTTCTCTGCCTGAAAAAAATGCTCCATATCTGTGCTCAGTGTGCTGCATAATATATCTGTGCTCACACTGCTTAATTGTGGGGACTGGGGAACAGCTGTATTATAGAGCAGGAGTACAGTGCAGAGTTTTGCTGACAGTGACCACCAGTATATGTTGTCTGCCTGAAAAACCCTCCATATCTGTGCTCAGTGTGCTGCTTTATTGTGGGGACTGGGTACCACCAGTATAATTTATATTATATAGGAGGAGTACAGTGCAGAGTTTTGCTGACCAGTAACCACCAGTATACTATTTATAGCAGTACAATACGGAAGGCCACTGCTGTGCCTACCTCTGTGTCGTCATTAAGTATACTATCCATCTACATTCTATACCTGTGGTGCATTTTAGTTTTGCAGTTTGCTGACACAGTGACCACCAGTATACTATATATAGCAGTACGATACGGAAGGCCACTGCCGTGCCTACCTCTGTGTCGTCATTAAGTATACTATCCATCTACATTCTATACCTGTGGTGCATTCTAGTTTTGCAGTTTGCTGACACAGTGACCACCAGTATACTATATATAGCAGTACGATACGGAAGGCCACTGCTGTGCCTACCCCTGTGTCGTCATTAAGTATACTATTCATCTACATTCTATACCTGTGGTGCATTTTAGTTTTGCAGTTTGCGGACACAGTGACCACCAGTATACTATATATAGCAGTACGATACAGAAGGCCACTGCTGTGCCTACCTCTGTGTCGTCATTAATTATACTATCCATCTACATTCTATACCTGTGGTGCATTTTAGTTTTGCAGTTTGCTGACACAGTGACCACCAGTATACTATATATAGCAGTACGATTCGGAAGGCCACTGCTGTGCCTACCTCTGTGTCGTCATTAAGTATACTATCCATCTACATTCTATACCTGTGGTGCATTTTAGTTTTGCAGTTTGCTGACACAGTGACCACCAGTATACTATATATAGCAGTACGATACGGAAGGCCACTGCTGTGCCTACCTCTGTGTCGTCATTAAGTATACTATCCATCTACATTCTATACCTGTGGTGCATTTTAGTTTTGCAGTTTGCTGACACAGTGACCACCAGTATACTATTTATAGCAGTACGATACAGAAGGCCACTGCTGTGCCTACCTCTGTGTCGTCATTAAGTATACTATCCATCTACATTCTATACCTGTGGTGCATTTTAGTTTTGCAGTTTGCTGACACAGTGACCACCAGTATACTATATATAGCAGTACGATACGGAAGGCCACTGCTGTGCCTACCTCTGTGTCGTCATTAAGTATACTATCCATCTACATTCTATACCTGTGGTGCATTCTAGTTTTGCAGTTTGCTGACACAGTGACCACCAGTATACTATATATAGCAGTACGATACGGAAGGCCACTGCTGTGCCTACCTCTGTGTCGTCATTAAGTATACCATCCATCTACATTCTATACCTGTGGTGCATTTTAGTTTTGCAGTTTGCTGACACAGTGACCAAAAGTATACTATATATAGCAGTACGATACGGAAGGCCACTGCTGTGCCTACCTCTGTGTCGTCATTAAGTATACTATCCATCTACATTCTATACCTGTGGTGCATTTTAGTTTTGCAGTTTGCTGACACAGTGACCACCAGTATACTATATATAGCAGTACGATACGGAAGGCCACTGCCGTGCCTACCTCTGTGTCGTCATTAAGTATACTATCCATCTACATTCTATACCTGTGGTGCATTCTAGTTTTGCAGTTTGCTGACACAGTGACCACCAGTATACTATATATAGCAGTACGATACGGAAGGCCACTGCTGTGCCTACCTCTGTGTCGTCATTAAGTATACTATTCATCTACATTCTATACCTGTGGTGCATTTTAGTTTTGCAGTTTGCGGACACAGTGACCACCAGTATACTATATATAGCAGTACGATACAGAAGGCCACTGCTGTGCCTACCTCTGTGTCGTCATTAAGTATACTATCTATCTACATTCTATACCTGTGGTGCATTTTAGTTTTGCAGTTTGCTGACACAGTGACCACCAGTATACTATATATAGCAGTACAATACGGAAGGCCACTGCTGTGCCTACCTCTGTGTCGTCATTAAGTATACTATCCATCTACATTCTATACCTGTGGTGCATTTTAGTTTTGCAGTTTGCTGACACAGTGACCACCAGTATACTATATATAGCAGTAAGATACGGAAGGCCACTGCTGTGCCTACCTCTGTGTCGTCATTAAGTATACTATCCATCTACATTCTATACCTGTGGTGCATTTTAGTTTTGCAGTTTGCAGACACAGTGACCACCAGTATACTATTTATAGCAGTACGATACAGAAGGCCACTGCTGTGCCTACCTCTGTGTCGTCATTAAGTATACTATCCATCTACATTCTATACCTGTGGTGCATTTTAGTTTTGCAGTTTGCTGACACAGTGACCACCAGTATACTATATATAGCAGTACGATACGGAAGGCCACTGCTGTGCCTACCTCTGTGTCGTAATTAAGTATACTATCCATCTACATTCTATACCTGTGGGGCGCCTATTTTTTTCTTTGCATCATGTGCTGTTTGGGGACAATTTTTTTGGAGTGCCATCCTGTCTTGACACTGCAGTGCCACTCCTAGATGGGCCAGGTGTTTGTGTCGGCCACTTGTGTCGCTTAGCTTAGTCACACAGCGACCTTGGTGCGCCTCTTTTTTTCTTTGCATCATGTGCTGTTTGGGGACAATTTTTTTGAAGTGCCATCCTGTCTTGACACTGCAGTGCCACTCCTAGAAGGACCAGGTGTTTGTGTCGGCCACTTGTGTCACTTAGCTTAGTCACACAGCGACCTTGGTGCGCCTCTTTTTTTCTTTGCATCATGTGCTGTTTGGGGACAATTTTTTTGAAGTGCCATCCTGTCTTGACACTGCAGTGCCACTCCTAGATGGACCAGGTGTTTGTGTCGGCCACTTGTGTCACTTAGCTTAGTCACACAGCGACCTTGGTGCGCCTCTTTTTTTCTTTGCATCATGTGCTGTTTGGGGACTATTTTTTTGAAGTGCCATCCTGTCTTGACACTGCAGTGCCACTCCTAGATGGGCCAGGTGTTTGTGTCGGCCACTTGTGTCGCTTAGCTTAGTCACACAGCGACCTTGGTGCGCCTCTTTTTTTCTTTGCATCATGTGCTGTTTGGGGACTATTTTTTTGAAGTGCCATCCTGTCTTGACACTGCAGTGCCACTCCTTGATGGGCCAGGTGTTTGTGTCGGCCACTTGTGTCGCTTAGCTTAGTCACACAGCGACCTTGGTGCGCCTCTTTTTTTCTTTGCATCATGTGCTGTTTGGGGACTATTTTTTTGAAGTGCCATCCTGTCTTGACACTGCAGTGCCACTCCTAGATGGGCCAGGTGTTTGTGTCGGCCACTTGTGTCGCTTAGCTTAGTCACACAGCGACCTTGGTGCGCCTCTTTTTTTCTTTGCATCATGTGCTGTTTGGGGACAATTTTTTTGAAGTGCCATCCTGCCTGACACTGCAGTGCCACTCCTAGATGGGCCAGGTGTTTGTGTCGGCCACTTGTGTCACTTAGCTTAGTCACACAGCGACCTTGGTGCGCCTCTTTTTTTCTTTGCATCATGTGCTGTTTGGGGACAATTTTTTTGAAGTGCCATCCTGTCTTGACACTGCAGTGCCACTCCTAGATGGACCAGGTGTTTGTGTCGGCCACTTGTGTCACTTAGCTTAGTCACACAGCGACCTTGGTGCGCCTCTTTTTTTCTTTGCATCATGTGCTGTTTGGGGACTATTTTTTTGAAGTGCCATCCTGTCTTGACACTGCAGTGCCACTCCTAGATGGGCCAGGTGTTTGTGTCGGCCACTTGTGTCGCTTAGCTTAGTCACACAGCGACCTTGGTGCGCCTCTTTTTTTCTTTGCATCATGTGCTGTTTGGGGACTATTTTTTTGAAGTGCCATCCTGTCTTGACACTGCAGTGCCACTCCTAGATGGGCCAGGTGTTTGTGTCGGCCACTTGTGTCGCTTAGCTTAGTCACACAGCGACCTTGGTGCGCCTCTTTTTTTCTTTGCATCATGTGCTGTTTGGGGACTATTTTTTTGAAGTGCCATCCTGTCTTGACACTGCAGTGCCACTCCTAGATGGGCCAGGTGTTTGTGTCGGCCACTTGTGTCGCTTAGCTTAGTCACACAGCGACCTTGGTGCGCCTCTTTTTTTCTTTGCATCATGTGCTGTTTGGGGACAATTTTTTTGAAGTGCCATCCTGCCTGACACTGCAGTGCCACTCCTAGATGGGCCAGGTGTTTGTGTCGGCCACTTGTGTCGCTTAGCTTACCCATCCAGCGACCTCGGTGCAAATTGTAGGACTAAAAATAATATTGTGAGGTGTGAGGTGTTCAGAATAGACTGGAAATGAGTGGAAATTATGGTAATTGATGTTAATAATACTATGGGATCAAAATGACCCCCAAATTCTATGATTTAAGCTGTTTTTTAGGGTTTTTTGAAAAAACAACCGAATCCAAAACACACCCGAATCCGACAAAAAAATTTCGGTGAGGTTTTGCCAAAACGCGTCCGAATCCAAAACACGGCCGCGGAACCGAATCCAAAACCAAAACACAAAACCCGAAAAATGTCCGGTGCACATCACTAATATACATACGCAGCCCAGACACAATAATGGAGAACATCAACTCCTTGAGTGAGTCTGTTGTCACGCAGACTGGCCACGATAGTAGCGACACTGGCGCCATGTTTCTCTACATAGATATACACACACATAGCTGAAGGCAGATATATGCCCCCCAAAAAGGGTTATGACCAGTGGTGGATTTTACCTATGGGCTACAGGACTGCGCCCTCCCAGTAAAATCTGCCACCTCAGCTTATGTCAGTGAGCCAGATGCAGTCTGTGACTGCACTGGCTACACTGTGACTAGCAGTGACTTCCTATTGGAAGTTCTACCTGTCAGTCACCCGCAGGACTGGCAGTCTCATTGTAAGGTGCTTTCTCCCTCTAGGACTGCCAGACTGGCTTGCAGTTATCATAGAGCTGGCTTCTGGTGGAAGCCACTGCCTGCCTTTCAGGCAGCCCCAGTCAACCTCTGTGGGCTGCAGCCGAAGCAGTCCATAGAAGCCAGGGTTTTGTCTAAGCGCAGTCCTGCCACCTCTCTTATGCATGGGCTATTCCCAGTGCCTGTCAGCTACATTGTGCAGCTGCCCCCTTTTCTACCCAGGTAGGAGCCACCGCTGGTCATGACATGAATACATTTTTGCCACCACTCCCCAGTACCTCTCCCAAATGGTCCTTCCTGTCAATAATTATGCATTATAAATCCCACTTCAAGTGCCACAGCAAAGGTACCTTGTGCAGTGTGATCACGGCGCATGCGCAGTCTGCCTATAATAACTCAGTTGCATGACCATCGGCATTGTGTACAAACATGATTTACTGTATGCCCGATGTACATTAGAGCCCTGTGTAATTATTTTATGGGACTACATATAAATTTTTATAGGGAGAAGGCCTCCATTATATATTGACCAATATTACATGGGTAGAAAGCAGACTTGAAATGATGAGAAAAAACAATAGTTTGTGTGCTTTTTCATTTTTGTAATTTGAGATAACACAAGGGCATTATTTCAGTACAAAACACAGATGTAAATTCTAGACCGTGCTTCCATGAAATCACATTCCTTTGTTTAGTCCTACAGCACTTCACTTATCTGCAGGAAATAAATAATCACATGTGTACATCAGAGCTGACACTCTCTTCACGTGTGGATTGTCACTCTGTTCTAAACATCTACATAGTCACTGGTCTTTATTAAGTTGGGTAACAAAATACTCTGAAATCATACAATGTATCTGGGGCCTAATTCAGAGTTGATCGCAGCAGCAAATTTGTTAGCAGTTGGGCAAAACCATGTGCACTGCAGAGGGGGCAGATATGACGTGCAGAGAGAGTGAGATTTGGGTGGGGTGTGTTCAAACTGAAATCTAAATTGCAGTGTAAAAATAAAGCAGCCAGTATTTACCCTGCACAGAAACAATATAAACCACCCAAATCTAACTCTCTCTGCACATGTTATATCTGCCACCCCTGCAGTGCACATGGTTTTGTCCAACTGCTAACAAATTTGCTGCTGCGATCAACTCTGAATTACCCCCCTGGGTTCTTGACAGTTTACTTCGGTAACCTTTCTCTGCACTCCTTCAATAATTCAGTGTTAGATCTGATGCACAAACATCCCTAGTAATCTCCTCCTCTTAGCTCCACATATCACATCACTTGGACCCTGTCCTCAGGATCTCAGGATACCTGGTGATATAAAACATTCACCTTACAGCCACAAGTTAAGCGAGTACTTTTTTGTCATATTGTCTTCAATGGTTAAACTAGGACATGACACTTCACATCGGTACTTCAATCAAATGGAACAGTCAACCAGAGGGGTGATCAGTTAGAAATAAAGATGACTCACTATGCCCAAACAGCCGAGCATCAGACCAGGGTTTTAAGTTATCCAATCCTGAAAAGATTGCCTTATGTAGGCACTCTCAATTAATCCAGTAATAGGGCCTATATCTACTGAAATGTGGTCAGTAAATGGGGGATACGTGCTTGATAGTGATGTGCACCGGAAATTTTTCGGGTTTTGTGTTTTGGTTTTGGGTTCGGTTCCGCGGCCGTGTTTTGGGTTCGAACGCGTTTTGACAAAACCTCATTGAATTTTTTTTGTCGGATTCGGGTGTGTTTTGGATTCGGGTGTTTTTTTCAAAAAACCCTAAAAAACAGCTTAAATCATTGAATTTGGGGGTCATTTTGATCCCATAGTATTATTAACCTCAATAACCATCATTTACACTCATTTACAGTCTATTCTGGACACCTCACACCTCACAATATTATTTTTAGTCCTAAAATTTGCACCGAGGTCGCTGGATGGCTAAGCTAAGCGACCCAAGTGGCCGACACAAACACCTGGCCCATCTAGGAGTGGCACTGCAGTGTCAGGCAGGATGGCCCTTCCAAAAATTACTCCCCAAACAGCACATGACGCAAAGAAAAAAAAAAAGAGGCGCAATGAGGTAGCTGTGTGAGTAAGCTAAGCGACCCTAGTGGCCGACACAAACACCTGGCCCATCTAGGAGTGGCACTGCAGTGTCACGCAGGATGGCCCTTCCAAAAAATACTCCCCAAACAGCACATGACACAAAGATGAAAAAAAAGAGGCGCAATGAGGTAGCTGTGTGAGTAAGCTAAGCGACCCTAGTGGCCGACACAAACACCTGGCCCATCTAGGAGTGGCACTGCAGTGTCAGGCAGGATGGCCCTTCCAAAAAATACTCCCCAAACGGCACATGACGCAAAGAAGAAAAAAAAGAGGCGCAATGAGGTAGCTGTGTGAGTAAGCTAAGCGACCCTAGTGGCCGACACAAACACCTGGCCCATCTAGGAGTGGCACTGCAGTGTCAGGCAGGATGGCCCTTCCAAAAAATACTCCCCAAACAGCACATGACGCAAAGAAGAAAAAAAAGAGGCGCAATGAGGTAGCTGTGTGAGTAAGCTAAGCGACCCTAGTGGCCGACACAAACACCTGGCCCATCTAGGAGTGGCACTGCAGTGTCAGGCAGGATGGCCCTTCCAAAAAATACTCCCCAAACAGCACATGACGCAAAGAAGAAAAAAAAGAGGCGCAATGAGGTAGCTGTGTGAGTAAGCTAAGCGACCCTAGTGGCCGACACAAACACCTGGCCCATTTAGGAGTGGCACTGCAGTGTCAGGCAGGATGGCCCTTCCAAAAAATACTCCCCAAACAGCACATGACGCAAAGAAGAAAAAAAAGAGGCGCAATGAGGTAGCTGTGTGAGTAAGCTAAGCGACCCTAGTGGCCGACACAAACACCTGGCCCATCTAGGAGTGGCACTGCAGTGTCAGGCAGGATGGCCCTTCCAAAAAATACTCCCCAAACAGCACATGACGCAAAGAAAAATGAAAGAAAAAAGAGGTGCAAGATGGAATTGTCCTTGGGCCCTCCCACCCACCCTTATGTTGTATAAACAGGACATGCACACTTTAACCAACCCATCATTTCAGCGACAGGGTCTGCCACACGACTGTGACTGAAATGACTGGTTGGTTTGGGCCCCCACCAAAAAAGAAGCAATCAATCTCTCCTTGCACAAACTGGCTCTACAGAGGCAAGATGTCCACCACATCATCATCGTCCGATTCATCACCCCTTTCACTGTGTACATCCCCCTCCTCACAGATTATTAATTCATCCCCACTGGAATCCACCATTTTAGATCCCCGTGTACTTTCTGGAGGCAATTGCTGCTGGTGAATGTCTCCATGGAGTAATTGATTATAATTCATTTTAATGAACATCATCTTCTCCACATTTTCTGGAAGTAGCCTCGTACGCCGATTGCTGACAAGGTGAGCGGTGGCACTAAACACTCTTTCGGAGTACACACTGGAGGGAGGGCAACTTAGGTAGAATAAAGCCAGTTTGTGCAAGGGCCTCCAAATTGCCTCTTTTCCCTGCCAGTATACGTACGGACTGTCTGACGTGCCTACTTGGATGCGGTCACTCATATAATCCTCCACCATTCTTTCAATGGTGAGAGAATCATATGCAGTGACAGTAGACGACATGTCAGTAATCGTTGGCAGGTCCTTCAGTCCGGACCAGATGTCAGCATCAGCAGTCGCTCCAGACTGCCCTGCATCACCGCCAGCGGGTGGGCTCGGAATTCTGAGCCTTTTCCTCGCACCCCCAGTTGCGGGAGAATGTGAAGGAGGAGATGTTGACAGGTCGCGTTCCGCTTGACTTGACAATTTTCTCACCAGCAGTTCTTTGAACCCCTGCAGACTTGTGTCTGCCGGAAAGAGAGATCCAACGTAGGTTTTAAATCTAGGATCGAGCACGGTGGCCAAAATGTAGTGCCCTGATTTCAACAGATTGACCACACGTGAATCCTGGTTAAGCGAATTAAGGGCTCCATCCACAAGTCCCACATGCCTAGCGGAATCGCTCTGTTTTAGCTCCTCCTTCAATGCCTCCAGCTTCTTCTGCAAAGCCTGATGAGGGAAATGACCTGACTCAGGCTGGCAGTGTCTGAACTGACTTCACGTGTGGCAAGTTCAAAGGGCAGCAGAACCTTGCACAACGTTGAAATCATTCTCCACTGCGCTTGAGACAGGTGCATTCCACCTCCTTTGCCTATATCGTGGGCAGATGTATAGATAGGCTTGAATGGCCTTTTGCTGCTCCTCCATCCTCTGAAGCATATAGAGGGTTGAATTCCACCTCGTTACCACCTCTTGCTTCAGATGATGGCAGAGCAGGTTCAGGTTTTTTTGGTGGTGCTCCAGTCTTCTGTACGCGGTGCCTGCACGCCGAAAGTGGCCCGCAATTCTTCTGGCCACCAACAGCATCTCTTGCACGCCCCTGTCGTTTTTTAAATAATTCTGCACCACCAAATTCAAGGTATGTGCAAAACATGGGACGTGCTGGAATTTGCCCATATTTAATGCACGCACAATATTGCTGGCGTTGTCCGATGCCACAAATCCCCAGGAGAGTCCAATTGGGGTAAGCCATTCTGCGATGATCTTCCTCAGTTGCCGTAAGAGGTTTTCAGCTGTGTGCGTATTCTGGAAAGCGGTGATACAAAGCGTAGCCTGCCTAGGAACGAGTTGGCGTTTGCGAGATGCTGCTACTGGTGCCGCCGCTGCTGTTCTTGCAGCGGGAGGCAATACATCTACCCAGTGGGCTGTCACAGTCATGTAGTCCTGAGTCTGCCCTGCTCCACTTGTCCACATGTCCGTGGTTAAGTGGACATTGGGTACAACTGCATTTTTTAGGACACTGTGGAGTCTTTTTCTGACGTCCGTGTACATTCTCTGTATCGCCTGCCTAGAGAAGTGGAACCTAGATGGTATTTGGTAACGGGGGCACACTACCTCAAGAAATTGTCTAGTTCCCTGTGAACTAACGGCAGATACCGGACGCACGTCTAACACCAACATAGTTGTCAAGGCCTCAGTTATCCGCTTTGCAACAGGATGACTGCTGTGATATTTCATCTTCCTCGCAAAGGACTGTTGGACAGTCAATTGCTTACTGGAAGTAGTACAAGTGGTCTTCCGACTTCCCCTCTGGGATGACGATCGACTCCCAGCAGCAACAACAGCAGCGCCAGCAGCAGTAGCGTTACACTCAAGGATGCATCGGAGGAATCCCAGGCAGGAGAGGACTCGTCAGACTTGCCAGTGACATGGCCTGCAGGACTATTGGCTTTCCTGGGTAAGGAGTAAATTGACACTGAGGGAGTTGGTGGTGTGGTTTGCGCGAGCTTGGTTACAAGAGGAAGGGATTTACTGGTCAGTGGACTGCTTCCGCTGTCGCCCAAAGTTTTTGAACTTGTCACTGACTTATTATGAATGCGCTGCAGGTGACGTATAATGGAGGATGTTCCGAGGTGGTTAACGTCCTTACCCCTACTTATTACAGCTTGACAAAGGCAACACATGGCTTGACACCTGTTGTCCGCATTTCTGTTGAAATACTTCCACACTGAAGAGCTGATTTTTTTGGTATTTTCACCAGGCATGTCAATGGCCATATTCCTCCCACGGACAACAGGTGTCTCCCCGGGTGCCTGACTTAAACAAACCCCCTCACCATCAGAATCCTCCTTGTCAATTTCCTCCCCAGCGCCAGCAACACCCATATCCTCATCCTGGTGTACTTCAACACTGACATCTTCAATTTCACTATCAGGAACTGGACTGCGGGTGCTCCTTTCAACACTTGCAGGGGGCGTGCAAATGGTGGAAGGCGCAAGCTCTTCCCGTCCAGTGTTGGGAAGGTCAGGCATCGCAACCGACACAATTGGACTCTCCTTTGGGATTTGTGATTTCGAAGAACGCACAGTTCTTTGCTGTGCTTTTGACGCAAGTCTTTTCTTTTTTCTAGCGAGAGGATGAGTGCTTCCATCCTCATGTGAAGCTGAACCACTAGCCATGAACATAGGCCAGGGCCTCAGCCGTTCCTTGCCACTCCGTGTCGTAAATGGCATATTGGCAAGTTTACGCTTCTCCTCAGACGCTTTTAATTTTGATTTTTGGGTCATTTTTTTACTGATCTTTTGTGTTTTGGATTTTACATGCTCTGTACTATGACATTGGGCATCGGCCTTGGCAGACGACGTTGATGGCATTTCATCGTCTCGGCCATGACTAGTGGCAGCAGCTTCAGCACGAGGTGGAAGTGGATCTTGATCTTTCCCTATTTTTTTAACCTCCACATTTTTGTTCTCCATATTTTGCGCACAACTAAAAGCCACCACAGGCATACAATGTAGATGGATGGATAGTATAGTATAACTTATACTTATGGATGACGAGTGCACTGACGACACAGAGGTAGGTACAGCCGTGGCCTACCGTACTGCTGCTTAGTGCTTATATTTAAATATAATATACTGTATAACGGACCTGGTGGACAGTGTCAGCAGACTGCTAAACAAACTAGTATGAAGAAAGAAAAAAAAAACACCACAGGTATACAATGTAGATGGATGTACTGTATTGTATTACTTATACTTATGGACGACGAGTGCACTGACGACACAGAGGTAGGTACAGCCTTGGCTTACCGTACTGCTGCTTAGTGCTTATATATATGATATTCTGTATAACGGACCTGGTGGACACTGTCAGCAGACTGCTAAACAAACTAGTATGAAGAAAAAAAAAAAACACCACAGGTATACAATGTAGATGGATGGATAGTATAGTATTACTTATACTTATGGATGACGAGTGCACTGACGACAGAGGTATGTACAGCCGTGGCCTACCGTACTGCTGCTTAGTGCTTATATATAAATATAATATACTGTATAACGGACCTGGTGGACAGTGTCAGCAGACTGCTAAACTAGTATGAAGAAAGAAAAAAAAAACACCACAGGTATACAATGTAGATGGATGGATAGTATAGTATTACTTATACTTATGGACGACGAGTGCACTGACGACACAGAGGTAGGTACAGCCGTGGCCTACCGTACTGCTGCTTAGTGCTTATATATATGATATACTGTATAACGGACCTGGTGGACACTGTCAGCAGACTGCTAAACAAACTAGTATGAAGAAAGAAAAAAAAACCACCACAGGTATACAATGTAGATGGATGGATAGTATAGTATTACTTATACTTATGGACGACGAGTGCACTGACGACACAGAGGTAGGTACAGCCGTGGCCTACCGTACTGCTGCTTAGTGCTTATATATAAATATAATATACTGTATAACGGACCTGGTGGACAGTGTCAGCAGACTGCTAAACTAGTATGAAGAAAGAAAAAAAAACACCACAGGTATACAATGTAGATGGATGGATAGTATAGTATTACTTATACTTATGGACGACGAGTGCACTGACGACACAGAGGTAGGTACAGCCGTGGCCTACCGTACTGCTGCTTAGTGCTTAATTATATATATAATATACTGTATAACGGTCGGACCTGGTGGACACTGTCAGCAGACTGCTAAACAAACTAGCATGAAGAAAAAAAAAAAAAAACACCACAGTGTTTTTCAGGCAGACAAACGTATACTGGACTGGTGGTCACTGTCAGCAAAACTGTGCACTGTACTCCTGCTATAACTGCTCCCCAGTCCCCACAATTAGGCAGTGTGAGCAGTGCACTCAGCACAGATATATCATGCAGCAGTGCAGCACACTGAGTGAGCACAGATATGGTGGAGCATTTTTTTTCAGGCAGAGAAACAACGGATTAAACTCAAAACCCTGCACTGTACTCCCTAACAGCTGCTCCCCGTCCCCAATCCTCCCCACAATTAAAACTAAGTCACTCAGTTTTTTTTTTTTTTCTAATACAACGGAGAGGACGCCAGCCACGTCCTCTCCCTATCAATCTCAATGCACGTGTGAAAATGGCGGCGACGCGCGGCTCCTTATATAGAATCCGAGTCTTGCGAGAATCCGACAGCGGGATGATGACGTTCGGGCGCGCTCGGGTTAACCGAGCAAGGCGGGAGGATCCGAGTCGCTCGGACCCATGTAAAAAAAAAGGTGAAGTTCGGGCGGGTTCAGATTCCGAGGAACCGAACCCGCTCATCACTAGTGCTTGAGCAATTATACTTATGAACTTCATCTGCAAAACAGTTCACATTCCAGTTCTCAGCTCTCAAATCTGAAAAAAAATTATTGTAGGGTTTATAAGGAAAATAGGGATATTTTGCTCTCTCCTGAGTTCTGTGATTTGTTGGGGAAGCACCCTTCCATTTGAATTATCTTTAACAACATATTTTCAAAATGACGATCATCTTTTTCCTCCATATGCTCTTTCAGCTCATCATTAAAGCTACACTACCTGGAGGACATTCATAGAAATAGTATATCATGTATGTAAATATAGAATGACTACTCTGCAGTTTACAAGGTGAGATGTTTCAAATGGAGAGAGATAAAGTACCAACCAATCCCTTTCTGTCATTTTACAAACTGTGGGGCACTTGTATTATGCCTGGAGAAGTGATAAAGCAATGATAAAGAAGTGATAAGTGGAAAGTGACAATGCACCAGCCAATTAGCTCCTAACTGTCATTTTTCAAACCCATAATTATTGGCTGGTGCATTATCGCCTTTCACTTATCACTTCTTTATCACTGCTTTATCACTTCTCCAGGTAAAATACATCTGCCCCACAGTCTGTAAAATAACAGAAGCTGACTAGGTGGTACTTTATCTTTCACCACTTTATATCTCACTAAGGTTAGATACATCTCCGCCACAGTCCTTTAGTGATAAATGTGATCCTTAGACAGTTACTTAATTACATTCACTGATGTTCAGATCCAAATATAATGTAAGGAGAAGGGGGTATTGGTTAGTGCACTGGTTTGAGAGCACTCTGTGTTGTACTTGTCAGTATTAAGGCCCATACACACTGAATGACCCCTGCCAACGCCGATATTGGCAGTGGTGGGGACCCGGCAGGGTGTCAGCATCTGCAAGTGCATACACACTTACCGATGACAGCGGGGAAGGGAGCGATGGTGGAGGTGGGGAATGATGCCCATGCTGCATCTGCAGTATAGCTGTCGTTAACGAGGACCTCCCTCATCTGTACATGTTCAGACGAGGGAGGGGGTCGTTAACGATGTGCAGGAGCGTGCATAGTTAACGACAGTGAGTGTACACACTAGATGAGATTGTAAAAGATCTCACTCAGAATGGCCCTTCTGAGCGATATATAGTGTGTATGGACCTTTTGTGCTGGACTATAAACTAAAGTCTGTGTGAGACAGGGTCATCGTTACCTGTATAGACAATAGACAATATTTGAGTTTTGATATGCTGGCGGTGCACCCTTAGAGTCAAAAAGGAAGGGGGCACTCTTGATGTTGTTTATCAACAGAAATATTAATAGTTAACTTGTAAAAGTTACCTGAAAAAATGGGACATACACACATAAATATATAATGATACGCCCTTGCCTAAGGGTAAAGCAACAATTTAAACATCTAAGTCATATATTGACAGGATATTAGATGTACTAAACACTGACTGTAATACAATATGTATCATATTTTAACCATGCAACAGCCGTCCTGCAATAAAAATGGTTGTAAGGGCTAGGGTATGGTTCTCCAGGGCAGACAAACATATATTCAGTCCAATTGTTATCATTACACCAATTATAATAAACAAAGAGCCATCTTCTAATTGGTAAACTTGCCAATGAGCAGCGTGTTTCCAGAAGCCTGAACAGATCAATATGATTAGTACAGTGATTCTGTGTGTGTAAAAGTAAAGAAAGAGTTAAAAATTTGGAAAAATATTGTGTGGGGTATTAACACTTCTTTTTTTGAAAGCATTCTTACTTTGCAGCATTTTTCCACACATGCCTAAAATATTGGGAGACATTTGAAATGCCGGCTGTCAGGATCCCAGCGCTCACCATACCGATGCCGGAATCCTGACAGCCGGCATATCAACAACTATTCTCCCTCCAGGGGTGTCCACGACATCCCTGGAGGGAGAATAAATAGCGTGACGTACATAGCGCGCCACCGTGCCCGCAGTGTGGCGAGCACAGCGAGCCTGCAAAGGGCACTTTTGCACTCACCCCGCTGCCTGCATGCCGGCGGTTGGGATCCCATCGCCGGTATGCTTGGTGCCGGGATCCCAAGCGCCGGCATAACGTACTACACACTAAAATATTTGCACAGTGCTGTATATATATATATATATATATATGACGAGAAGGACAAGACTGCACTCTGATCAAGAATGTATTCAATTGTTACCATCTGAACTGCACGCAGCTGTACAATGACACCTAAAGAGTTATGAATATCGATAGAATAATAAGTTATGCATTTCAAGAAAAGCACTTCAAGAGTAACAGTATAAGAGATTGTGTCTGTATTTTTTCAGAAAATATTGGTGATGCAAATCTGTTTCTACAGTTTTCTGTCTTGACACATTCACCACTGCCAAACAAATATGTCTCAAGCACAGAAATCTGCTGAGGGGCGGAAAGATAAAGAAACACTTTGATTTATTCTATCAAATTTTAATACATTGTTTTCCAGACATTTGAATTTAGTGAAAGCAAACTGACACACTGTTGAAGCATTCAAATATTTTACATATAAATTAATCATTGTTTCTTGAATTCTTTAAAAGAATAAGTGTTTGATTACAAAATAAAAGGAAATACATAACATGTTTTAAATGTTTTTTTTCCAGTGGCTTTAATATATTATAGAAATATTACTATCATGTATATGGAGAGCATTAGAGTAGTCGTAGGTAAGGTGCATAAAGAGAAGTGTATCAGTCAAGTCCAACCAATACTTTTCTTTCAAGTGGTTTTTGTGCCACACACATTAAAAGATATATGACCACTTTCAAAACACCCATTCCACACCTGCGTGCTTGGAGTATTACTACTGAAGCAAAAACAATTCAGCATAAGTTTTCAGACACTGGTTACCAAAGAAAAACTAATCTCTCTGCACAACGGAGTCACTTCTTTAAACTACCATCCATACACTCAGGCCGGATTTCCCACAAGACAACCTAGGCATCTGCTTAGGGCCCTGTGGGTCCCAAGGGGTCCTTGGACAGGCACCACAATGAAATTATGCAGACTCAGAGGCGTAACTCTGGGAGGCAATGGAGTCATCTGCCGCCGGGCTCCTGCTCTGAAGGGGGCACCTCTCCTCCCATTCTATGACACCATTGAATTAAGTTAATTGATAGCTGCCGCTATCTCTTCAGTGACCGACTACCTCACTGGTCCCTGCACCTTACAAATCACACCCTTTTTATTATACTGTAGATACAAATTTTATACCCAGGATTAGAAACCACAACCTATTACACTGGAAGCAGACACCTTACTGATAAAGCTATTTGCTCCTGTATAGGAAATATGAGAATTCTAACTATATGAAGATACTTCTCTGACAATTACACGTAACTTCATAAAGTTAGAATTCTAAAGCTTCCTGTACAGGAGCAAATAGCTCCATCAGTAAAGTGTCTGCTGTCACTATAACAGGTCTTGGGTTCTAACCTGGGTATGACTGGTAAGAAATGTGTGATTTAAAATAAAAGACAATAAAATGTGTATCTCTCTCTCTCTATATATATATATATATATAATATACATTCTTTTTTTCAGAGCACACCATACACACACACACACACATACACACACATTTATCTAAATATAGGGGAGGGGGCACCAATATTTATCTTGCCTTCAAGCATCTGGGATGAACTTACGCCACTGCACAGCCTCGCCCATGCTCCCAGAGTCCCGTTGTCTGCACTGAGCATGCTAATTACAGGTGTGTATTGCATCACCATACTGATGCAGGGATCCTGGAATTTAGATGCCTGGCAGAGGGGGAGCATGACAAAGCCCCATGTGGGCTCGGTGGTGAGCTGCACTCACCACAGGTTCTATTCCCACTCTATGGGTGTCATGGGGAAAAGACCCTGTTAGTTGACTGTTGGGATTGTGATGGGCAGGATGTTTTGTGAGTGACTGTCTCCTTGACTGCCAGCCACATAACTACATCCTATAATTACTCATAATATACATGTAATGTAAGGCAGTCCTGTCCACTTCCCACCTACCATAAAAAAATAAATTCTATAGTATTCTTGAAAAAAAGGTGGTCTTGGGGGGAGCTTGTCTCCCTGTATGTTTATACTGATGTCTATCCATTGCAGAGTTGTTGGGTAGTCAGTGTCTATCTTGTGAAATTACCCTGGAACTCCAGTAATGTCACTGTTATATTAGGAAGGCACCCAATTCTTGCAGTGTGAGAATGCAAATTAAAGCCCTGTGCCAGACAGCCCGGGAGATATAAGCCCACCATAACTCATTGCCATCGTTATATGTCTTAGGCACTAAGCAGGGCACGGACACACACATCACTGTGTATGTACCCTAACTAGAGATGAGTGGGTTTGGTTCTCAATGAACAGAATACCCCGAACATTCCACTCTGAGCCAGAATCCGAGTCTGGCTCGGGACTTCCCACCAGACTCAGAAACCAGAATGAAGCAAAACATCACCATCCCGCTGTCAGATTCTCGTGGGCATTGGATTCCATATAAACAGCCGCGCATTGATGCCATTTTCACTCCAGACTTGGAGAGTGAGGGAGACAGACCTATGTCTCTCTGTGGGTGGTGGCGTCGGGAGGAGTCAGTGTGTGCTCTGTATTGGTGCTATTCCTGTCACTGTGATGTACCTGTGCTGTTAGGGGTGCTGTCCTGGCTGTCACTGGTGTTTCATATGCTGTTAAGGGTGCTGCAGCTGTACATGGGTGCTGCTGTCCTGGCTGTCACTGTGTTGTACAGGTGACGGAGGCACTGTCCTCCTTTATGCTGTGAAAATACAGGTGTGCTGGCAATCTGGGGTGCAGTGAAAATAAATATACACTGGCCCTGTCTTGTATGCTGTAAAAAAATCTGGGGTTCTGATATTAAAATAAATGTACACTGGCCCTGTCTTGTATGCTGTAAAACATCTGGGGTGCTGCTGTTCAAGTAAATGTACACAGGCCCTGTCTTGTATGCTGTAAAAATACAGGGGTGCTGTTATTAAAATAAATGTACACTGGCCCTGTCTTGTATGCTGTAAAAATTAGAGATGAGCGCCTGAAATTTTTCGGGTTTTGTGTTTTGGTTTTGGGTTCGGTTCCGCGGCCGTGTTTTGGGTTCGAACGCGTTTTGGCAAAACCTCACCGAATTTTTTTTGTCGGATTCGGGTGTGTTTTGGATTCGGGTGTTTTTTTCAAAAAACACTAAAAAACAGCTTAAATCATAGAATTTGGGGGTCATTTTGATCCCAAAGTATTATTAACCTCAAAAACCATAATTTACACTCATTTTCAGTCTATTCTGAATACCTCACACCTCACAATATTATTTTTAGTCCTAAAATTTGCACCGAGGTCGCTGTGTGAGTAAGATAAGCGACCCTAGTGGCCGACACAAACACCGGGCCCATCTAGGAGTGGCACTGCAGTGTCACGCAGGATGTCCCTTCCAAAAAACCCTCCCCAAACAGCACATGACGCAAAGAAAAAAAGAGGCGCAATGAGGTAGCTGTGTGAGTAAGATTAGCGACCCTAGTGGCCGACACAAACACCGGGCCCATCTAGGAGTGGCACTGCAGTGTCACGCAGGATGGCCCTTCCAAAAAACCCTCCCCAAACAGCACATGACGCAAAGAAAAAAAGAGGCGCAATGAGGTAGCTGTGTGAGTAAGATTAGCGACCCTAGTGGCCGACACAAACACCGGGCCCATCTAGGAGTGGCACTGCAGTGTCACGCAGGATGTCCCTTCCAAAAAACCCTCCCCAAACAGCACATGACGCAAAGAAAAAAAGAGGCGCAATGAGGTAGCTGTGTGAGTAAGATTAGCGACCCTAGTGGCCGACACAAACACCGGGCCCATCTAGGAGTGGCACTGCAGTGTCACGCAGGATGTCCCTTCCAAAAAACCCTCCCCAAACAGCACATGACGCAAAGAAAAAAAGAGGCGCAATGAGGTAGCTGACTGTGTGAGTAAGATTAGCGACCCTAGTGGCCGACACAAACACCGGGCCCATCTAGGAGTGGCACTGCAGTGTCACGCAGGATGTCCCTTCCAAAAAACCCTCCCCAATCAGCACATGATGCAAAGAAAAAGAAAAGAAAAAAGAGGTGCAAGATGGAATTGTCCTTGGGCCCTCCCACCCACCCTTATGTTGTATAAACAAAACAGGACATGCACACTTTAACCAACCCATCATTTCAGTGACAGGGTCTGCCACACGACTGTGACTGATATGACGGGTTGGTTTGGACCCCCCCCCAAAAAAGAAGCAATTAATCTCTCCTTGCACAAACTGGCTCTACAGAGGCAAGATGTCCACCTCATCTTCACCCTCCGATATATCACCGTGTACATCCCCCTCCTCACAGATTATCAATTCGTCCCCACTGGAATCCACCATCTCAGCTCCCTGTGTACTTTGTGGAGGCAATTGCTGCTGGTCAATGTCTCCGCGGAGGAATTGATTATAATTCATTTTAATGAACATCATCTTCTCAACATTTTCTGGATGTAACCTCGTACGCCGATTGCTGACAAGGTGAGCGGCGGCACTAAACACTCTTTCGGAGTACACACTTGTGGGAGGGCAACTTAGGTAGAATAAAGCCAGTTTGTGCAAGGGCCTCCAAATTGCCTCTTTTTCCTGCCAGTATAAGTACGGACTGTGTGACGTGCCTACTTGGATGCGGTCACTCATATAATCCTCCACCATTCTATCAATGTTGAGAGAATCATATGCAGTGACAGTAGACGACATGTCCGTAATCGTTGTCAGGTCCTTCAGTCCGGATCAGATGTCAGCATCAGCAGTCGCTCCAGACTGCCCTGCATCACCGCCAGCGGGTGGGCTCGGAATTCTGAGCCTTTTCCTCGCACCCCCAGTTGCGGGAGAATGTGAAGGAGGAGATGTTGACAGGTCGCGTTCCGCTTGACTTGACAATTTTGTCACCAGCAGGTCTTTCAACCCCAGCAGACCTGTGTCTGCCGGAAAGAGAGATCCAAGGTAGGCTTTAAATCTAGGATCGAGCACGGTGGCCAAAATGTAGTGCTCTGATTTCAACAGATTGACCACCCGTGAATCCTTGTTAAGCGAATTAAGGACTGCATCCACAAGTCCCACATGCCTAGCGGAATCGCTCCCTTTTAGCTCCTTCTTCAATGCCTCCAGCTTCTTCTGCAAAAGCCTGATGAGGGGAATGACCTGACTCAGGCTGGCAGTGTCTGAACTGACTTCACGTGTGGCAAGTTCAAAGGGCATCAGAACCTTGCACAACGTTGAAATCATTCTCCACTGCACTTGAGACAGGTGCATTCCACCTACTATATCGTGCTCAATTGTATAGGCTTGAATGGCCTTTTGCTGCTCCTCCAACCTCTGAAGCATATAGAGGGTTGAATTCCACCTCGTTACCACTTCTTGCTTCAGATGATGGCAGGGCAGGTTCAGTAGTTTTTGGTGGTGCTCCAGTCTTCTGTACGTGGTGCCTGTACGCCGAAAGTGTCCCGCAATTTTTCTGGCCACCGACAGCATCTCTTGCACGCCCCTGTCGTTTTTTAAAAAATTCTGCACCACCAAATTCAAGGTATGTGCAAAACATGGGACGTGCTGGAATTTGCCCATATTTAATGCACACACAATATTGCTGGCGTTGTCCGATGCCACAAATCCACAGGAGAGTCCAATTGGGGTAAGCCATTCTGCGATGATCTTCCTCAGTTGCCGTAAGAGGTTTTCAGCTGTGTGCGTATTCTGGAAAGCGGTGATACAAAGCGTAGCCTGCCTAGGAAAGAGTTGGCGTTTGCGAGATGCTGCTACTGGTGCCGCCGCTGCTGTTCTTGCGGCGGGAGTCCATACATCTACCCAGTGGGCTGTCACAGTCATATAGTCCTGACCCTGCCCTGCTCCACTTGTCCACATGTCTGTGGTTAAGTGGACATTGGGTACAACTGCATTTTTTAGGACACTGGTGAGTCTTTTTCTGACGTCCGTGTACATTCTCGGTATCGCCTGCCTAGAGAAGTGGAACCTAGATGGTATTTGGTAACGGGGGCACACTGCCTCAATAAATAGTCTAGTTCCCTGTGAACTAACGGCGGATACCGGACGCACGTCTAACACCAACATAGTTGTCAAGGACTCAGTTATCCGCTTTGCAGTAGGATGACTGCTGTGATATTTCATCTTCCTCGCAAAGGACTGTTGAACAGTCAATTGCTTACTGGAAGTAGTACAAGTGGGCTTACGACTTCCCCTCTGGGATGACCATCGACTCCCAGCGGCAACAACAGCAGCGCCAGCAGCAGTAGGCGTTACACGCAATGATGCATCGGAGGAATCCCAGGCAGGAGAGGACTCGTCAGAATTGCCAGTGACATGGCCTGCAGGACTATTGGCATTCCTGGGGAAGGAGGAAATTGACACTGAGGGAGTTGGTGGGGTGGTTTGCGTGAGCTTGGTTACAAGAGGAAGGGATTTACTGGTCAGTGGACTGCTTCCGCTGTCACCCAAAGTTTTTGAACTTGTCACTGACTTATTATGAATGCGCTGCAGGTGACGTATAAGGGAGGATGTTCCGAGGTGGTTAACGTCCTTACCCCTACTTATTACAGCTTGACAAAGGGAACACACGGCTTGACACCTGTTGTCCGCATTTCTGGTGAAATATCTCCACACCGAAGAGCTGATTTTTTTGGTATTTTCACCTGGCATGTCAACGGCCATATTCCTCCCACGGACAAGAGGTGTCTCCCCGGGTGCCTGACTTAAACAAACCACCTCACCATCAGAATCCTCCTGGTCAATTTCCTCCCCAGCGCCAGCAACACCCATATCCTCCTCATCCTGGTGTACTTCAACACTGACATCTTCAATCTGACTATCAGGAACTGGACTGCGGGTGCTCCTTCCAGCACTTGCAGGGGGCGTGCAAATGGTGGAAGGCGCATGCTCTTCACGTCCAGTGTTGGGAAGGTCAGGCATCGCAACCGACACAATTGGACTCTCCTTGTCGATTTGGGATTTCGAAGAATGCACAGTTCTTTGCTGTGCTGCTTTTGCCAGCTTGAGTCTTTTCATTTTTCTAGCGAGAGGCTGAGTGCTTCCATCCTCATGTGAAGCTGAACCACTAGCCATGAACATAGGCCAGGGCCTCAGCCGTTCCTTGCCACTCCGTGTGGTAAATGGCATATTGGCAAGTTTACGCTTCTCCTCCGACAATTTTATTTTAGGTTTTGGAGTCCTTTTTTTACTGATATTTGGTGTTTTGGATTTGACATGCTCTGTACTATGACATTGGGCATCGGCCTTGGCAGACGACGTTGCTGGCATTTCATCGTCTCGGCCATGACTAGTGGCAGCAGCTTCAGCACGAGGTGGAAGTGGATCTTGATCTTTCCCTAATTTTGGAACCTCAACATTTTTGTTCTCCATATTTTAATAGGCACAACTAAAAGGCACCTCAGGTAAACAATGGAGATGGATGGATTGGATACTAGTATACAATTATGGACGGGCTGCCGAGTGCCGACACAGAGGTAGCCACAGCCGTGAACTACCGCACTGTACTGTGTCTGCTGCTAATATATAGACTGGTTGATAAAGAGATAGTATACTCGTAACTAGTATGTATGTATAAAGAAAGAAAAAAAAACCACGGTTAGGTGGTATATACAATTATGGACGGGCTGCCGAGTGCCGACACAGAGGTAGCCACAGCCGTGAACTACCGCACTGTACTGTGTCTGCTGCTAATATATAGACTGGTTGATAAAGAGATAGTATACTCGTAACTAGTATGTATGTATAAAGAAAGAAAAAAAAACCACGGTTAGGTGGTATATACAATTATGGACGGGCTGCCGAGTGCCGACACAGAGGTAGCCACAGCCGTGAACTACCGCACTGTACTGTGTCTGCTGCTAATATATAGACTGGTTGATAAAGAGATAGTATACTCGTAACTAGTATGTATGTATAAAGAAAGAAAAAAAAACCACGGTTAGGTGGTATATACAATTATGGACGGGCTGCCGAGTGCCGACACAGAGGTAGCCACAGCCGTGAACTACCGCACTGTACTGTGTCTGCTGCTAATATAGACTGGTTGATAAAGAGATAGTATACTCGTAACTAGTATGTATGTATAAAGAAAGAAAAAAAAACCACGGTTAGGTGGTATATACAATTATGGACGGGCTGCCGAGTGCCGACACAGAGGTAGCCACAGCCGTGAACTACCGCACTGTACTGTGTCTGCTGCTAATATATAGACTGGTTGATAAAGAGATAGTATACTCGTAACTAGTATGTATGTATAAAGAAAGAAAAAAAAACCACGGTTAGGTGGTATATACAATTATGGACGGGCTGCCGAGTGCCGACACAGAGGTAGCCACAGCCGTGAACTACCGCACTGTACTGTGTCTGCTGCTAATATATAGACTGGTTGATAAAGAGATAGTATACTCGTAACTAGTATGTATGTATAAAGAAAGAAAAAAAAAACCACGGTTAGGTGGTATATACAATTATGGACGGGCTGCCGAGTGCCGACACAGAGGTAGCCACAGCCGTGAACTACCGCACTGTACTGTGTCTGCTGCTAATATATAGACTGGTTGATAAAGAGATAGTATACTCGTAACTAGTATGTATGTATAAAGAAAGAAAAAAAAAACCACGGTTAGGTGGTATATACAATTATGGACGGGCTGCCGAGTGCCGACACAGAGGTAGCCACAGCCGTGAACTACCGCACTGTACTGTGTCTGCTGCTAATATAGACTGGTTGATAAAGAGATAGTATACTCGTAACTAGTATGTATGTATAAAGAAAGAAAAAAAAACCACGGTTAGGTGGTATATACAATTATGGACGGGCTGCCGAGTGCCGACACAGAGGTAGCCACAGCCGTGAACTACCGCACTGTACTGTGTCTGCTGCTAATATATAGACTGGTTGATAAAGAGATAGTATACTCGTAACTAGTATGTATGTATAAAGAAAGAAAAAAAAACCACGGTTAGGTGGTATATACAATTATGGACGGGCTGCCGAGTGCCGACACAGAGGTAGCCACAGCCGTGAACTACCGCACTGTACTGTGTCTGCTGCTAATATATAGACTGGTTGATAAAGAGATAGTATACTCGTAACTAGTATGTATGTATAAAGAAAGAAAAAAAAACCACGGTTAGGTGGTATATACAATTATGGACGGGCTGCCGAGTGCCGACACAGAGGTAGCCACAGCCGTGAACTACCGCACTGTACTGTGTCTGCTGCTAATATAGACTGGTTGATAAAGAGATAGTATACTACTAATATTATATATACTGGTGGTCAGGTCACTGGTCACTAGTCACACTGGCAGTGGCACTCCTGCAGCAAAAGTGTGCACTGTTTAATTTTAATATAATATTATGTACTCCTGGCTCCTGCTATAACCTATAACTGGCACTGCAGTAGTGCTCCCCAGTCTCCCCCACAATTATAAGCTGTGTGAGCTGAGCAGTCAGACAGATATATAATATATATAGATGATGCAGCACACTGGCCTGAGCCTGAGCAGTGCACACAGATATGGTATGTGACTGACTGAGTCACTGTGTGTATCGCTTTTTTCAGGCAGAGAACGGATATATTAAATAAACTGCACTGTGTGTCTGGTGGTCACTCACTATATAATATATTATGTACTCCTGGCTCCTGCTATAACCTATAACTGGCACTGCAGTAGTGCTCCCCAGTCTCCCCCACAATTATAAGCTGTGTGAGCTGAGCAGTCAGACAGATATATATAATATTATATATAGATAATAGATGATGCAGCACACTGGCCTGAGCCTGAGCAGTGCACACAGATATGGTATGTGACTGAGTCACTGTGTGCTGTGTATCGCTTTTTTCAGGCAGAGAACGGATTATAAATAAAACTGGTGGTCACTGGTCACTATCAGCAAAACTCTGCACTGTACTGAGTACTCCTAATGCTCCCCAAAATTAGTAAATCAAGTGTCTCTCTAATCTATTCTAAACGGAGAGGACGCCAGCCACGTCCTCTCCCTATCAATCTCAATGCACGTGTGAAAATGGCGGCGACGCGCGGCTCCTTATATAGAATCCGAGTCTCGCGATAGAATCCGAGCCTCGCGAGAATCCGACAGCGTCATGATGACGTTCGGGCGCGCTCGGGTTAACCGAGCAAGGCGGGAAGATCCGAGTCGCTCGGACCCGTGAAAAAAAACATGAAGTTCTGGCGGGTTCGGATTCAGAGAAACCGAACCCGCTCATCTCTAGTAAAAATACAAATACAGGGGTACTGTTGTTAAAATAAATGTACACTGGCCCTGTCTTGTATGCTGTAAAAAAATATGGGGTGCAGTGAAAATAAATGTACACTGGCCCTGTCTTGTATGCTGTAAAAAATATTTGGGGTGCAGTGAAAATAAATGTACACTGGCCCTGTCTTGTATGCTGTAAAATTTCTGGGGTGCAGTGAAAATAAATGTACACTGGCCATGTCTTTTATGCTGTAAAAATAAACGGGTGCTGTTGTTAAAATAAATGTACACTGGCCCTGTCTTTTATGCTGTAAAAATACAGGGGTGCTGTTGTTAAAATAAATGTACACTGGGAATGTCTTGTATGCTGTAAAAAAAATCTGGGGTGCAGTAAAAATAAATGTACACTGGCCCTATCTTGTATGCTGTAAAAAATTATGGGGTGCAGTGAAAATAAATGTACACTGGCCCTGTCTTTTATGCTGTAAAAACTCAGGGGTGCTGCTGTTAAAATAAATGTACACTGGCCCTGTCTTGTATGCTGTAAAAATACAGGGGTGCTGCTGTTAAAATAAAAGAACACTGGTCCAGTATTCTGTAAAAATACAGGGGTTCTGCTGTTTAAATAAATGTACACTGGTCTTGTATGCTGTAAAAATACAGGGGTGCAGTTGTTAAAATAAAAGTACACCGGTCCTGTAAAAATACAGGGGTGCATTTGTTAAAGTAAATGCACACTAGCCCTGTCTTGTATGCTGTAAAAAAAAATCTGGGGTGCAGTGAAAATAAATGTACACTGGCCTTGTCTTGTATGCTGTAAATAATCTGGGGTGCTGCTGTTAAAATAAATGTACACTGGCCTTGTCTTGTATGCTGTAAAAAAAATACAGGGGTGCTGTTGTAAAATTAAATGTACTCTGGCCCTGTCTTTTATGCTGTAAAAAAAATGTGGGGTGCAGTGAAAATAAATGTACACTGGCCCTGTCTTGTATGCTGTAAAAATTCTGGGGTGCAGTGAAAATAAATGTACACTGGCCATGTCTTTTATGCTGTAAAAATAAAGGGGTGCTGTTGTTAAAATAAATGTACACTGGCCCTGTCTTGTATGCTGTAAAAAATATGGGGTGCAGTGAAAATAAATGTACACTGGCCCTGTCTTGTATGCTGTAAAAAATCTGGGGTGCTGCTGTTAAAATAAATGTACACTGGCCCTGTCTTTTATGCTGTAAAAATACAGGGGTGCTGTTGTTAAAATAAATGTACACTGGGAATGTCTTGTATGCTGTAAAGAAAATATGGGGTGCAGTGAAAATAAATGTACACTGGCCCTATCTTGTATGCTGTAAAAATTATGGGGTGCAGTGAAAATTAATGTACACTGGCCCTGTATTTTATGCTGTAAAAATTCAGGGGTGCTGCTGTTAAAATAAATGTACACTGGCCCTGTCTTTATGCTGTAAAAATACAGGGGTGCTGCTGTTAAAATAAAAGTACACTGGTCCTGTATTCTGTAAACTTAAAGGGGTTCTGCTGTTAAAATAAAAATACACTGGTCTTGTATGCTGTAAAAATATAGGGGTGCAGTTTTTAAAATAAAAGTACACCGGTCCTGTATGCTGTCAAAAAACAGGGGTGCTGTTGTTAAAGTAAATTGCCCTGTCTTGTATGCTGTAAAAAAAATCTGGGGTGCAGTGAAAATAAATATACACTGGCCTTGTCTAGTATGCTGTAAATAATCTGGGGTGCTGCTGTTAAAATAAATGTACACTGGCCCTGTCTTGTATGCTGTAAAAAAATATGGGGTGCAGTGAAAATAAATGTACACTGGCCCTGTCTTGTATGCTGTAAAAAATCTGGGGTGCTGCTGTTAAAATAAATGTACACTGGCCATGTCTTTTATGCTGTAAAAAATCTGGGGTGCTGCTGTTAAAATAAATGTACACTGGCCCTGTCTTTTATGCTGTAAAAATACTGGGGTGCTGTTGTTAAAATAAATGTACACTGGGAATGTCTTGTATGCTGTAAAGAAAATATGGGGTGCAGTGAAAATAAATGTACACTGGCCCTATCTTGTATGCTGTAAAAATTATGGGGTGCAGTGAAAATTAATGTACACTGGCCCTGTATTTTATGCTGTAAAAATTCAGGGGTGCTGCTGTTAAAATAAATGTACACTGGCCCTGTCTTTATGCTGTAAAAATACAGGGGTGCTGCTGTTAAAATAAGAGTACACTGGTCCTGTATTCTGTAAACTTAAAGGGGTTCTGCTGTTAAAATAAAAATACACTGGTCTTGTATGCTGTAAAAATATAGGGGTGCAGTTTTTAAAATAAAAGTACACCGGTCCTGTATGCTGTCAAAAAACAGGGGTGCTGTTGTTAAAGTAAATGGCCCTGTCTTGTATGCTGTAAAAATAATCTGGGGTGCAGTGAAAATAAATATACACTGGCCTTGTCTAGTATGCTGTAAATAATCTGGGGTGCTGCTGTTAAAATAAATGTACACTGGCCTTTTCTTGTATGCTGTAAAAAATACAGGGGTGCTGTTGTAAAATTAAATGTACTCTGGAACTGTCTTGTATGCTGTAAAAAAAAATCTGGGGTGCAGTGAAAATAAATGTACACTGGCCCTGTCTTGTATGCTGTAAAAATTCTGGGGTGCAGTGAAAATAAATGTACACTGGCCATGTCTTTTATGCTGTAAAAATAAAGGGGTGCTGTTGTTAAAATAAATGTACACTGGCCCTGTCTTGTATGCTGTAAAAAAATATGGGGTGCAGTGAAAATAAATGTACACTGGCCCTGTCTTGTATGCTGTAAAAAATCTGGGGTGCTGCTGTTAAAATAAATGTACACTGGCCCTGTCTTTTATGCTGTAAAAATACAGGGGTGCTGTTGTTAAAATAAATGTACACTGGGAATGTCTTGTATGCTGTAAAAAAAAATCTGGGGTGCAGTGAAAATAAATGTACACTGGCCCTATCTTGTATGCTGTAAAAATTAGGGGGTGCAGTGAAAATAAATGTACAATGGCCCTGTATTTTATGCTGTAAAAATTAAGGGGTGCTGCTGTTAAAATATATGTACACTGGCCCTGTCTTGTATGCTGTAAAAATACAGGGGTGCTGCTGTTAAAATAAAAGTACACTGGTCCTGTATTCTGTAAAATAAAGTGGGTTCTGCTGTTAAAATAAAAGTACACTGGCCTTGTATGCTGTAAAAATACAGGGGTGCAGTTTTTAAAATAAAAGTACACCGGTCCTGTATGCTTTAAAAAACAGGGGTGCTGTTTTTAAAGTTAATGGCCCTGTCTTGTATGCTGTAAAATAAAAACTGGGGTGCAGTGAAAATAAATATACACTGGCCTTGTCTAGTATGCTGTAAATAATCTGGGGTGCTGCTGTTAAAATAAATGTACACTGGACTTTTCTTGTATGCTGTAAAAAATACAGGGGTGCTGTTGTAAAATTAAATGTACTCTGGCAGTGTCTTGTAAACTGGAAAAAAAAATCTGGGGTGTATTGAAAATAATTGTATACTGGCCCTGTCTTGTTTGCTTTAAAAATTCTGGGGTGCAGTGAAAATAAATGTACACTGGCTATGTCTTTTATGCTGTAAAAATAAAGGGGTGCTGTTGTAAAATTAAATGTACTCTGGCCCTGTCTTGTAAGATGTAAAAAAAAATCTGGGGTGCAGTGAAAATGTACACTGGCCCTGTCTTGTATGCTGTAAAAATTCTGAGGTGCAGTGAAAATAAATGTACACTGGTCATGTGTTGTATGCTGTATAAATACAGCTGTGCAGCTATTAAAATAAAAGTACACTGGTCCTGTAAACTGTAAAAATACAGGTGTGCTGTTGTTAAAATAAAGGTACACTGGTTTTATATGCTGTAAAAATACAGGGGTGCTGTTGTTAAAATAAAAAGTACACTGGTCCTGTATGCTGTAAAAATACAGGGGTGCTGTTGTCCTGTATGCTGCAAAAATACAGGGGTGCTGTTGTTAAAATTAAAGTACACTAGTCCTGCATGCTGTAAAAATACACAGGTGCTGTTGTTAAAATAAAAGTACAGTGCCCCCGTGTAATGTAAAATACAGGGGTGCAGTGAAAATAAATGTACAAAGGCCCTGTCTTGTATGCTGCATAATTACAGGGGTGTTGTGAAAACACAGGGGTGCTGGCACTGTCCATGGTTGCAATGTCTAGGCCTGACCTTCACAACACTGTATGGGATTAGGAGGCTCCTAACACCATTTGCACACCCTCTGCAAGTGCTGGGTGGAGCACTGCCAGTCCAGTTGCTGATCTTGAGGATGTTACTGTAGAAGTACCACATGATCAGGGGAATATCGATCTAGCTGGTGCTGAGGAGGATGTTGATGATGAGCACATTCATCATAAGTCATTGTCAAGTTCAGAAACTTTGGGTAATAGTGTAAGCAGTCCACTGACACTTAAATGATGTGGTTTGTTTGAATATTATTTCTCTGTGAGGATGAGGATGTAAACACTGAAGGGGGGCAGGAATCTTAGGAAGAGGACGACATCTTGCCTCTGTAGAGCCAGTTTGTGCAAGGAGAGATTAATTGCATCTTTTTTAGTGGGAGCAAACAATAATTTCAGCCACAGTCGTGTGGCAGACCCTGTCGCTGAAATGATTGGTTTGTTAAAGTGTTCATGTCCTGTTATTACAACATAAGGGTAGGTAAGGGGGTCAAAGGACAATTCCATCTTGCATGTATTTTCTTTGCCACATCATTCCAGGGGTGCTGCCCCTCTGCCCTATCAGTGCAGGGGTGCTGCCCCACTGCCATTTAAATCCAGGGGTGCTGTCGCCTGTCTGCTGTGCGGTGTAATTCTCCAGGGGTGCTGCCTATGCTGTATAAGTCAAGGGGTGCTGCCGTATAATTTTAGGGGTGCTGCTGTACTTGATCCTAGGTTTAAATTAAAGCCTAGAGCAGATATGAAACAAGATTTAACATCACAGACAGATTTGTGAAAACATAGCCGCAAAGGTGGAAATGGATATTGCTATTTTGACGAAGCGATTTTTAATAAAGTGGGGAGAGCCCACATTTGTGGCGAAAGTCAGTGTGACACAGAAGAGACTGAATCATAATCCAGCGCAACTGCCAGAGAGATAAAAGTTATATTTTCTGCCAGAGCATTAGAGAGAGGTTCTTCTCAATTATTTCATGCTAGGGACTCACTCAAATGAATGGCTCCAATTAGTCAACCTTAATTTTGATTTATTATTGATGTTCAACATTTTGGGATTATTTATTTAGAAGATGCGCATTTGTTGTACAGGGTTCTTTTCCTAAGGGCTGTGTAGGGTTATCGCAAGACCTTGCGATGTTAGAAGAACAGAGTTTCAGTGATTTTGCATTGCATTGGCTTTCCATTGCACTGGAGCAGTAGATGAGCAAGGAGCTCCTGTGAGGCACAGTTACTAAATAAGGCCCAGTATGGAGTTTCATGGTGGCTTACAGCCAGAAAGATGTCTGGCTTGCCAGGCTGAGGCATGCTGTGAACACAGAGGTTAGCATTGTTTCCTCCCAACGTTCCACTCATAGTATGAAATTATTTTCAACTGTAGAGTAGTAAGCTCCACTAGGGCAAAGGCTCAAAGGCTCAATAACAAAAAATTCACTGCACAGTCCTGCTTAGTACTGCACCGAATCCACCCGAACTCAACTTGCCCCATGTGGGGCTGCTGTGGGGGCTCAGGAGGGGCTGCTAAAACATCTAAGGGGCTGCTTTATTTAAAAATTAAATATGAAAAAAATAAACAAGACACACAAGTATGCTCACATGCGTGTAACTGGGACACACAGGTATGCCGACGTGCGTGTAACTGGGAGCAATGAAAAACAAAAATAAGGCATCTGCTACAAAATATGTAAATAAAAAAGCAATAAAAAATGGAAAAAAAGAAACCAACTGGATTTTCACAAAATACGTCTCCAGACTCCGTGGAGGGGAAAATATCCAATCTTGATCCTGTGGTATACACCAGTTTATTTGCATCCCAGCATTAAATCTGAGATAATCTTAATCCCTGAACATGGAGAAGGGGGTACAAATTTAGAGGCTTTGGTCCCTAGTTTTTCAGTTTATCCAATGTGGTAATTATATTTTTGCTTGGTTGAAGTCCTTTCCGTTCAACACCAATATAGGAGTGGATGTGAAAGCCTGTGTGTTGTTCCTGATTGCATGTGCCTTTCTAATTTTTATCATCTTCTTGACACTGTCCTCTTCCTCTTGCCTCTTCTCATAATGTGAAATATGGAGGCGTTATGTTTGTAGCTAGCTATGATTCAGAGAACTTAGCAAGCTTTTCTAGGGGATCACCTGTCGCTGAAATGATGGGTTTATTAAACTATGAATGGGACTAATTCAGACCAGATCGCTCGCTTGTTTTTTTTTTTGCAGTCCTGCGTTCGCATAGTCGCCACCCATAGGGGAGTGTATTTTCACTTTGCAAGTGTGCAAATGCACGTGTAGCAGAGCTGTACAAACATTTTGTGCAGTCTCTGAGTAGCCCAGGACTTACTCAGCCGCTGCAAATACTTCAGCCTGTTGGGACCGGAATTGACATCAGGAACCCTCGCTGCAAATGCATGGACATGCCTGCATTTTTCCAAACACTGCCAGAAAATGGTCAGTTGCCACCCATGAACGGATTCTTCCTGTCAAGCTCCTTGCTAACGCCAATGCGAACGGATCCTTTGCACAAACCCATCGCTGAGCGGCAATCCGCTTTGTACACGTGCGACGTGCCTGTGCATTGGGGTGCATACACATGGGCAATTTAGACCTAAACGCCCACTGTACAAAATGCAGCCTAGCGATCAGGTCTGAATTAGGCCTCATCTCCTGTTTAAACAACATAAGAGTGGGTGGGAGGAACCAAGACAATTCCATCTTGCATCTTTTTTTTCTTTGCATCATGTGCTCTTTGGGGCCTAGTTTTTAAAACTGTCATCATGTCTGTCACTGCAGTGCCACTCCTAGATGGGCCTGGTGTTTGTGCCGCACACTTGTGTCGCTTAGCTTAGTCATCCAGCTACCTCGGTGCAACCTTTTGGCCTAAAAACAATTTTGTGAGGTGTGAGGTGTTCAAAATAGACTGGAAATGAGTGGAACTGAATGCTATTGAGGTTAATAATACCGTAGGATCAAAATTACCCCCAAATTCTGTGATTTCAGCTGCTTTTATGTTTTTTTCAAAAATCATCCAGATCCAAAACCAGGCTCGGGTTTTCCCGCCTGACTCGGAAACCAGAATGAGTGAAAATGTCACAATCCCGCTGTTGGATTCTCACAGGGTTTGGATTCCATATAAGGAGCCACTCGTTGCCGCCATTTTCACTCCAGCATTAGAGAGTGTACCGAGAGGACGTGTCTTCATCCTCAGTGTCCTTCAGTGTCCTGCATCAGTACAGTGGTAGTGTCTTGTGCTGCATCAGTCCAGTCACAGTGGTGGTGTCCTCTGCTGCCATATGTCCAGTGGTGCTGTGTTGTGCTGCATCAATTCAGTGGTGGAGTATTGTGCTGCATCAATCCAGTCACAGTGGTGGTGTCCTCTTCTGCCATATGTCCAGTGCTGCTGTATAAGTCCAGTTCATTGCAGTAGTGCTGTGTTGTCCTGCATAAGTACAGTGGTAGTATCTTGTGCTGCATCAGTCCAGTCACAGTGGTGGTGTCCTCTGCTGCAATATGTCCAGTGATGCTGTATAAGTTCAGTCCATTACAGTGGTACTGTGTTGTCCTGCATCAGTCCAGTGGTAGTGTCCCTGTGCTTCTGTATATGTTCAGTGGTACTGCCATAATGTCCAGTTATACTGCCGTACATATGTCCAGTGATACTGCCGTATATGTCCAGTGGTACTGCCATATAATTCCAGTGATACTGCCATATATGTCCAGTGGTACTGCCGTATTAGTCCAGTGGTACTGCCATATAATTCCAGTGATACTGCTGTATATGTCCAGTGATACTGCCGTATAATTCCAGTGGTACTGGTGTATAAGTCCAGTGACACTGCCATATAAATTGAGTCCAGTGGTACTGCCATATAAGTCAGTGGTACTGCTGTATAATTCCAGTGGTACTGCCGTATAATTCCAGTGGTACTGGCGTATAAGTCCAGTGATACTGCTGCATAAATCCAGTCCAGTGGTACTGCCGTATAAATCATGGGGTACTGCCGTATAAGTCCAGTCGAGTGGTGCTGTCTTGTGCTGCATCAATCCAGTGGTGGTGTCATGTGCTGCCATAAGTCCAGTGGTGGTGTCCTTTGCTGTATATTATTTACTCCAAATAAAAGGGTTATATACATTACTTATATTATTATCCAAATAATTTTTACAGGGTTTGCCCTGTGTGGTGTAAGGGTACGCTCGCCTGTGCTGCATATTATTATAATAGCTCAAAATAAAAGGGTTATTAATTATCCAAATTAATTTTACAGTCTTTGCCATGTGTGTGGTTTAGGGGTACGCTCTCCTGTGCCACCAATATTGTGCATGTATTACATCTTGGCAAATTCAGCAGGTCCCCTGTTGCTTGTGCCGCACACTTGTGTCACTTAGCTTAGTCATACAGCTACCTTATTGCACCTCTTTTTCTTCTTTGCATGATGTGCTGTTTGGGGCCTAGTTTTTTTAAGTGCCATCCTGTCTGCCACTGCAGTGCCACTCCTAGATGGGCCATGTGTTTGTGCCGCACACTTGTGTCGCTTAGCTTAGCCATCCAGCTACCTCATTATACCTCTTTTTCTTCTTTGCATGATGTGCTGTTTGGAGACTAGTTTTTTAAAGTGCTATCCTGTCTGACACTGCCGTACAACTCCAGTGGTACTGCCGTATAAGTCCAGGGGTACTGCCGTATAAGTCCAGTCCAGTGGTGCTGTCTTGTGCTGCATCAGTCCAGTGGTGTTGTCTTGTGCTGCCATAAGTCCAGTGGTGGTGTCCTTTGCTGTATATTATTTACTACAAATAAAAGGGTTATATACATTACTTATATTATTATCCAAATAATTTTTACAGGGTTTGCCCTGTGTGGTGTAGGGGTGCGCTCGCCTGTGCTGCATATTATTATAATAGCTCCAAATAAAAGGGTTATTTATTATCCAAATTAATTTTACAGGCTTTGCCATGTGTGTGTGTGGTTTAGGGGTACTCTCTCTCCTGTACCACCAATATTGTGCGTGTATTACATTTTGGCAAATTCCAGCATGTCCCCTGTTGTTTGTGCCGCTCACTTGTGTCACTTAGCACCTCTTTTTCTTCTTTGCATGTTGTGCTGTTTGGGGCCTAGTTTTTCAAGTACCATTCTGCCTGCAACTGCAGTGTCACTCTAGATGGGCCAGGTGTTTGTGCCGCACACTTGTGTCGCTAGCTTAGTCATACAGCTACCTCATTGCACCTCTTTTTCTTCTTTGCATGATGTGCTGTTTGGGGCCTAGTTTTTTTAAGTGCCATCCTGTTTGCCATTGCAGTGCCACTCCTAGATGGGCCATGTGTTTGTGCCGCACACATTTGTCGCTTAGCTTAGCCATTCAGCTACCTCATTGCACCTCTTTTTCGTCTATGCATGATGTGCTGTTTGGGCCTATTTTTTAAATTTGCCATCCTGTCTGCCACTGCAGTGCCACTCCTAGATGGGTCAGGTGTTTGTGCCGCACACTTGTGTTGCTTAGCTTAGTCATACAGTCACCTCGGTGCAACCTTTTGGCCTAAAAATAATATTGTGTGGTGTGAGGTGTTCAGAATAGACTGGAAATTAGTGGAAATGAATGTTATTGAGGTTAATAATACCGTAGGATCAAAATTACCCCCAAATTCTGTGATTTTAGCTGTTTTAATGTTTTTCAAAAATCATCCAGATCCAAAACCAAACCCAAAACACGAGCATGGAACCAGAACCTAAACCAAAACACAAAACATGAAAAGTGCCCTCCGCACATCTCCAAGTATAACTGATTTTGGAAAATTACAGCCTATAAAATGTAAGCACTTGGAGCCTGATTCAGAGGTGAATGCGATGCCAATGTTGGTGGATCTGAGCAATGTTTTTTGAGCTGTGCACAGGGTTGGACTGGCCCACAGGTGCACAGGGGTATCCCCGGTGGGCCCCACTGCATGTGCCCCCTCCTCCCATCTCTTCTTCCAGGGATCAGGTTCGAGACAGCGCACTTCAATTTTATATTATACTGTACATAAATCACCTGATAATGTACAGGATTGGGGTGTATATTCTACAGTTTATTGCTGTTATTAATCTGGTACACTATTATGCATGGAGCAGTATCTACTATATATATTTATCAAGGGGCCCAGACTATGCATTTTCTAATGGTTAGGCAAGCCAATGTGGTGGTTGGCCACACCCCCTCTGAATAATAGCCACAACCCTAAACATGGGCCTCTACCACTGTATTACTCTGGTGTGCCCTTTATTCCCCAGTTCGACACTGGCTGTGCATGCATCACAATCACAACATGTGATGACTGATTAGTGGTGGAGGATTTTTTTACAAAGTGAGTGACAGTCAATGAGCTTTTGTGGGAGATAGGAGAGGGTGGTGATTCAAATGCAGGCATTTTTATGAGCATTTTAGAGGTATGTCTAAGGGGCCTTATTCAGGGCCCGATTCAGACCTGATCACTGCTGTGCATTTTCGCACAGCGGGTGATTATTAATTGACTGCACAAGCATATGCACCATAATGCACATGTGCATCTCCAAACAACAGGCATCGCCAAACAGCGACAAGCTGTTGCGAAAATGTCATGCACATAGCCATTCGCAAGCTAATTGACATGAAGAGGGCGTTTGTGGGTGGTAACTGACTGTTTTCTGGGAGAGTCAGGGAAAACACAGGCGTTGCCAAGTGTTCTCAAGGAGGATATGTAATGTCAGCTCCAGCCCCAATAAGCCTGCTCTTTTCGCACTGTAGGAGTAAGTCCTGGGCTGCGCACAGACAGCACACAGTGGAAAAATCATTAGATGGTGAATGAGGTGCGACCGGATTTGCAGCTTTTTGCTGACTGAGGGACATTTTTGCATGGTGTACATATGCGATCCCACACTTGCAATGGGGTACTTACTAGAGATGAGCGCCGGAAATTTTTCGGGTTTTGTGTTTTGGTTTTGGGTTCGGTTCCGCGGCCGTGTTTTGGGTTCGACCGCGTTTTGGCAAAACCTCACCGAATTTTTTTTGTCGGATTCGGGTGTGTTTTGGATTCGGGTGTTTTTTTCAAAAAACCCTAAAAAACAGCTTAAATCATAGAATTTGGGGGTCATTTTGATCCCAAAGTATTATTAACCTCAAAAACCATAATTTACACTCATTTTCAGTCTATTCTGAATACCTCACACCTCACAATATTATTTTTAGTCCTAAAATTTGCACCGAGGTCGCTGTGTGAGTAAGATAAGCGACCCTAGTGGCCGACACAAACACCGGGCCCATCTAGGAGTGGCACTGCAGTGTCACGCAGGATGGCCCTTCCAAAAAACCCTCCCCAAACAGCACATGACGCAAAGAAAAAAAGAGGCGCAATGAGGTAGCTGACTGTGTGAGTAAGATAAGCGACCCTAGTGGCCGACACAAACACCGGGCCCATCTAGGAGTGGCACTGCAGTGTCACGCAGGATGGCCCTTCCAAAAAACCCTCCCCAAACAGCACATGACGCAAAGAAAAAAAGAGGCGCAATGAGGTAGCACTGTGTGAGTAAGATAAGCGACCCTAGTGGCCGACACAAACACCGGGCCCATCTAGGAGTGGCACTGCAGTGTCACGCAGGATGGCCTATCCAAAAAACCCTCCCCAAACAGCACATGACGCAAAGAAAAAAAGAGGCGCAATGAGGTAGCTGACTGTGTGAGTAAGATAAGCGACCCTAGTGGCCGACACAAACACCGGGCCCATCTAGGAGTGGCACTGCAGTGTCACGCAGGATGTCCCTTCCAAAAAAACCTCCCCAAACAGCACATGACGCAAAGAAAAAAAGAGGCGCAATGAGGTAGCTGTGTGAGTAAGATAAGCGACCCTAGTGGCCGACACAAACACCGGGCCCATCTAGGAGTGGCACTGCAGTGTCACGCAGGATGTCCCTTCCAAAAAACCCTCCCCAAACAGCACATGATGCGAAGAAAAATTAAAGAAAAAAGAGGTGCAAGATGGAATTGTCCTTTGGCCCTCCCACCCACCCTTATGTTGTATAAACAGGACATGCACACTTTAACCAACCCATCATTTCAGTGACAGGGTCTGCCACACGACTGTGACTGAAATGACGGGTTGGTTTGGACCCCCACCAAAAAAGAAGCAATTAATCTCTCCTTGCACAAACTGGCTCTACAGAGGCAAGATGTCCACCTCATCATCATCCTCCGATATATCACCGTGTACATCCCCCTCCTCACAGATTATCAATTCGTCCCCTCTGGAATCCACCATCTCAGCTCCCTGTGTACTTTGTGGAGGCAATTGCTGCTGGTCAATGTCTCCGCGGAGGAATTGATTATAATTCATTTTAATGAACATCATCTTCTCAACATTTTCTGGATGTAACCTCGTACGCCGATTGCTGACAAGGTGAGCGGCGGCACTAAACACTCTTTCGGAGTACACACTTGTGGGAGGGCAACTTAGGTAGAATAAAGCCAGTTTGTGCAAGGGCCTCCAAATTGCCTCTTTTTCCTGCCAGTATAAGTACGGACTGTGTGACGTGCCTACTTGGATGCGGTCACTCATATAATCCTCCACCATTCTTTCAATGGTGAGAGAATCATATGCAGTGACAGTAGACGACATGTCCGTAATCGTTGTCAGGTCCTTCAGTCTGGACCAGATGTCAGCATCAGCAGTCGCTCCAGACTACCCTGCATCACCGCCAGCGGGTGGGCTCGGAATTCTGAGCCTTTTCCTCGCACCCCCAGTTGCGGGAGAATGTGAAGGAGGAGATCTTGACAGGTCGCGTTCCGCTTGACTTGACAATTTTCTCACCAGCAGGTCTTTCAACCCCAGCAGACTTGTGTCTGCCGGAAAGAGAGATCCAAGGTAGGCTTTAAATCTAGGATCGAGCACGGTGGCCAAAATGTAGTGCTCTGATTTCAACAGATTGACCACCCGTGAATCCTTGTGAAGCGAATTAAGGGCTCCATCCACAAGTCCCACATGCCTAGCGGAATCGCTCCGTGTTAGCTCCTCCTTCAATGTCTCCAGCTTCTTCTGCAAAAGCCTGATGAGGGGAATGACCTGACTCAGGCTGGCAGTGTCTGAACTGACTTCACGTGTGGCAAGCTCAAAGGGCATCAGAACCTTGCACAACGTTGAAATCATTCTCCACTGCGCTTGAGACAGGTGCATTCCACCTCCTATATCGTGCTCAATTGTATAGGCTTGAATGGCCTTTTGCTGCTCCTCCAACCTCTGAAGCATATAGAGGGTTGAATTCCACCTCGTTACCACTTCTTGCTTCAGATGATGGCAGGGCAGGTTCAGTAGTTTTTGGTGGTGCTCCAGTCTTCTGTACGTGGTGCCTGTACGCCGAAAGTGTCCCGCAATTCTTCTGGCCACCGACAGCATCTCTTGCACGCCCCTGTCGTTTTTTAAAAAATTCTGCACCACCAAATTCAAGGTATGTGCAAAACATGGGACGTGCTGGAATTTGCCCATATTTAATGCACACACAATATTGCTGGTGTTGTCCGATGCCACAAATCCACAGGAGAGTCCAATTGGGGTAAGCCATTCCGCGATGATCTTCCTCAGTTGCCGTAAGAGGTTTTCAGCTGTGTGCGTATTCTGGAAAACGGTGATACAAAGCGTAGCCTGCCTAGGAAAGAGTTGGCGTTTGCGAGATGCTGCTACTGGTGCCGCCGCTGCTGTTCTTGCGGTGGGAGTCCATACATCTACCCAGTGGGCTGTCACAGTCATATAGTCCTGACCCTGCCCTGCTCCACTTGTCCACATGTCCGTGGTTAAGTGGACATTGGGTACAACTGCATTTTTTAGGACACTGGTGAGTCTTTTTCTGACGTCCGTGTACATTCTCGGTATCGCCTGCCTAGAGAAGTGGAACCTAGATGGTATTTGGTAACGGGGGCACACTGCCTCAATAAATTGTCTAGTTCCCTGTGGACTAACGGCGGATACCGGATGCACGTCTAACACCAACATAGTTGTCAAGGCCTCAGTTATCCGCTTTGCAGCAGGATGACTGCTGTGATATTTCATCTTCCTCGCAAAGGACTGTTGGACAGTCAATTGCTTACTGGAAGTAGTACAAGTGGGCTTACGACTTCCCCTCTGGGATGACCATCGACTCCCAGCAGCAACAACAGCAGCGCCAGCAGCAGTAGGCGTTACACGCAAGGATGCATCGGAGGAATCCAAGGCAGGAGAGGACTCGTCAGAATTGCCAGTGACATGGCCTGCAGGACTATTGGCATTCATGGGGAAGGAGGAAATTGACACTGAGGGAGTTGGTGGGGTGGTTTGCGTGAGCTTGGTTACAAGAGGAAGGGATTTACTGGTCAGTGGACTGCTTCCGCTGTCGCCCAAAGTTTTTGAACTTGTCACTGACTTATTATGAATGCGCTGCAGGTGACGTATAAGGGAGGATGTTCCGAGGTGGTTAACGTCCTTACCCCTACTTATTACAGCTTGACAAAGGCAACACACGGCTTGACACCTGTTGTCCGCTTTTCTGTTGAAATACCTCCACACTGAAGAGCTGATTTTTTTGGTATTTTCACCAGGCATGTCAACGGCCATATTCCTCCCACGGACAACAGGTGTCTCCCCGGGTGCCTGACTTAAACAAACCACCTCACCATCAGAATCCTCCTGGTCAATTTCCTCCCCAGCGCCAGCAACACCCATATCCTCCTCATCCTGGTGTACTTCAACATCTTCATCTTCAATCTGACTATCAGGAACTGGACTGCGGGTGCTCCTTCCAGCACTTGCAGGGGGCGTGCAAATGGTGGAAGGCGCATGCTCTTCACGTCCAGTGTTGGGAAGGTCAGGCTTCGCAACCGACACAATTGGACTCTCCTTGTGGATTTGGGATTTCGAAGAACGCACAGTTCTTTGCGGTGCTTTTGCCAGCTTGAGTCTTTTCAGTTTTCTAGCGAGAGGCTGAGTGCTTCCATCCTCATGTGAAGCTGAACCACTAGCCATGAACATAGGCCAGGGCCTCAGCCGTTCCTTGCCACTCCGTGTGGTAAATGGCATATTGGCAAGTTTACGCTTCTCCTCCGACAATTTTATTTTAGGTTTTGGAGTCCTTTTTTTACTGATATTTGGTGTTTTGGATTTGACATGCTCTGTACTATGACATTGGGCATCGGCCTTGGCAGACGACGTTGCTGGCATTTCATCGTCTCGGCCATGACTAGTGGCAGCAGCTTCAGCACGAGGTGGAAGTGGATCTTGATCTTTCCCTAATTTTGGAACCTCAACATTTTTGTTCTCCATATTTTAATAGGCACAACTAAAAGGCACCTCAGGTAAACAATGGAGATGGATGGATACTAGTATACAATTATGGATGGACTGCCGAGTGCCGACACAGAGGTAGCTACAGCCGTGGACTATTGTACTGTACTGTGTCTGCTGCTAATATAGACTGGATGATAATGAGATGTAGTATGTATGTATAAAGAAGAAAGAAAAAAAAACCACGGGTAGGTGGTATACAATTATGGATGGACTGCCGAGTGCCGACACAGAGGTAGCTACAGCCGTGGACTACCGTACTGTGTCTGCTGCTAATATAGACTGGTTGATAATGAGATGTAGTATGTATAAAGAAGAAAGAAAAAAAAACCACGGGTAGGTGGTATACAATTATGGACGGACTGCCGAGTGCCGACACAGAGGTAGCTACAGCCGTGGACTATTGTACTGTACTATGTCTGCTGCTAATATAGACTGGATGATAATGAGATGTAGTATGTATGTATAAAGAAGAAAGAAAAAAAAAACACGGGTAGGTGGTATACAATTATGGACGGACTGCCGAGTGCCGACACAGAGGTAGCTACAGCCGTGGACTATTGTACTGTACTGTGTCTGCTGCTAATATAGACTGGATGATAATGAGATGTAGTATGTATGTGTAAAGAAGAAAGAAAAAAAAACCACGGGTAGGTGGTATACAATTATGGATGGACTGCCGAGTGCCGACACAGAGGTAGCTACAGCCGTGGACTACCGTACTGTGTCTGCTGCTAATATAGACTGGTTGATAATGAGATGTAGTATGTATAAAGAAGAAAGAAAAAAAAAACACGGGTAGGTGGTATACAATTATGGACGGACTGCCGAGTGCCGACACAGAGGTAGCTACAGCCGTGGACTATTGTACTGTACTGTGTCTGCTGCTAATATAGACTGGATGATAATGAGATGTAGTATGTATGTATAAAGAAGAAAGAAAAAAAAACCACGGGTAGGTGGTATACAATTATGGACGGACTGCCGAGTGCCGACACAGAGGTAGCTACAGCCGTGGACTACCGTACTGTACTGTGTCTGCTGCTAATATAGACTGGATGATAATGAGATGTAGTATGTATAAAGAAGAAAGAAAAAAAAACCACGGGTAGGTGGTATACAATTATGGACGGACTGCCGAGTGCCGACACAGAGGTAGCTACAGCCGTGGACTATTGTACTGTACTGTGTCTGCTGCTAATATAGACTGGATGATAATGAGATGTAGTATGTATAAAGAATAAAGAAAAAAAAACCACGGGTAGGTGGTATACAATTATGGATGGACTGCCGAGTGCCGACACAGAGGTAGCTACAGCCGTGGACTATTGTACTGTACTGTGTCTGCTGCTAATATAGACTGGATGATAATGAGATGTAGTATGTATAAAGAAGAAAGAAAAAAAAACCACGGGTAGGTGGTATACAATTATGGATGGACTGCCGAGTGCCGACACAGAGGTAGCTACAGCCGTGGACTACCGTACTGTACTGTGTCTGCTGCTAATATAGACTGGATGATAATGAGATGTAGTATGTATAAAGAAGAAAGAAAAAAAAAACACGGGTAGGTGGTATACAATTATGGATGGACTGCCGAGTGCCGACACAGAGGTAGCTACAGCCGTGGACTACCGTACTGTGTCTGCTGCTAATATAGACTGGTTGATAATGAGATGTAGTATGTATAAAGAAGAAAGAAAAAAAAAACCACGGGTAGGTGGTATACAATTATATACGGACTGCCGAGTGCCGACACAGAGGTAGCTACAGCCGTGGACTACCGTACTGTACTGTGTCTGCTGCTAATATAGACTGGATGATAATGAGATGTAGTATGTATAAAGAAGAAAGAAAAAAAAAACCACGGGTAGGTGGTATACAATTATGGACGGACTGCCGAGTGCTGACACAGAGGTAGCTACAGCCGTGGACTACCGTACTGTGTCTGCTGCTAATATAGACTGGTTGATAATGAGATGTAGTATGTATAAAGAAGAAAGAAAAAAAAAACCACGGGTAGGTGGTATACAATTATGGACGGACTGCCGAGTGCCGACAAAGAGGTAGCTACAGCCGTGGACTACCGTACTGTACTGTGTCTGCTGCTAATATAGACTGGATGATAATGAGATGTAGTATGTATAAAGAAGAAAGAAAAAAAAAACCACGGGTAGGTGGTATACAATTATGGATGGACTGCCGAGTGCCGACACAGAGGTAGCTACAGCCGTGAACTACCGTACTGTGTCTGCTGCGACTGGATGATAAATAATGATATAAAAAAATATATATATATATCACTACTGCAGCCGGACAGGTATATATTATATAATGACGGACCTGCTGGACACTGTCTGTCAGCAGAATGAGTTTTTTATTTTATAGAATAAAAAAACACCACACAAGTCACACGACGTGTGTTTAACTTTTACAGGAAGACATTCACAATACAATATAGTATACTATATACTGGTGGTCTGGTCACTGGTCAGTCACACTGGCAGTGGCACTCCTGCAGAAAAAAAGTGTGCACTGTTTAATTTTTTAATATGTACTCCTGGCTCCTGCTATAACCTAACTGCTCCCCAGTCTCCCCCACAATTAAGCTGTGTGAGCACAGTCAGATATTATACATAGATGATGCAGCAGCACACTGGGCTGAGCACAGATATGGTATGTGACTGAGTCACTGTGTATCGTTTTTTCAGGCAGAGAACGGATTATATTAAATAATATAAAACTGCACTGGTGGTCACTGGTCAGTCACTAGTATAACTAACTAATACTATCAGCAAAATTCTGCACTCTCTGTCTGAGTACTCCTCCTAAGCTCCAGTAAATGAAGTGTCACTGTCTCACTCTGTCACTAGTATAACTAACTAATACTATCAGCAAAATGCTGCACTCTCTGTCTGAGTACTCCTCCTAAGCTCCAGTAAATGAAGTGTCACTGTCTCACTCTCACTCTCCTATCTATTTCTTCTCTAAACGGAGAGGACGCCAGCCACGTCCTCTCACTATCAATCTCAATGCACGTGTAAAATGGCGGCGACGCGCGGCTCCTTATATAGAATCCGAGTCTCGCGATAGAATCCGAGCCTCGCGAGAATCCGACAGCGTCATGATGACGTTCGGGCGCGCTCGGGTTAACCGAGCAAGGCGGGAAGATCCGAGTCGCTCGGATCCGTGTAAAAAAAGCTGAAGTTCGGGCGGGTTCGGATTCCGAGGAACCGAACCCGCTCATCTCTAGTACTTACACTCCCATTCAGTGGTAACTATCTGATCGCAGAACAACAAAATTAGCACCACAGCGATCAGGTCTGAATTAGGCCCTCTGATGTGGAAGTGAAGCAAAAAAAATCAAGTAACTTTGTGTCTGGATCAAACCATGTTGCACTTTAAGGGGAGCAGACACATTTATATTTTTTCTGTGCAGGGGAAATACTGGCTTCTTTTGCATGTAGCCCACAAATGTTAGACAGATTTATTTTTACACATACCCCATCCAAATCTAAATCTTTCTGCACATTACATCTGCCTCACCTACAGAGCAACATGGTTTTGCAGAGGTGAAACATAGAAACAAAGAATTTGATGGCAGTTAAGAACCACTTAGCCCATCTAGTTTGCCCCTTTTTTTTAACCATATTTTTTTATCTCAAGCCTTATTTGATCCTTATTTCTTTGTAAGGATATCCTTATGTCTATCCCATGCATGTTTAAATTGCTCTACTGTCTTAGCCTCTACCACCTGTGATGGAATGCTATTCCACTTGTTCACTACCCTTTCTGTGAAGTCATTTTTCCTCAAATTTCCCCTGAACCTCCCCCCCTCCACTCTCAGTGCATGTACTTGTGTCCTATTGCTTCTCTTCATTTGGAGAATGTTTTCCTCCTGGACTTTGTTAAAAACCTTGATATATTTGAAAGTTTCTATCATGTCCCCCCTTTCCCTTCTCTGCTCCAAACTATACATATTGAGTTTTTTTTAGTCTTTCTGGGTATGATTTGGGATGTAGGCCATGCACCATTTTAATTGACCATCTTTGTACAGTCTCTAATGTATTAATATCCTTTGGATGATATGGCCTCCAGAATTGAATGAGGTATTCTAGATGAGGCTGTACCAATGACCTATACAGTGGCATTATTACTTCTTTCTTTCTGCTGCTGATTCCTCTCCCAGTGCAGCCAAGAATCTGACTAGCCTTCCTCATTGCTTTGTTACATTGTTGACCTGCCTTTAAGTCACCTGAAATAAGGACTCATAGATCCCTTTCCTCCCCAGTAGTTTCCTGTATAGTGGTATTAATACTATATTTAGCCTTTGGATTTTTGAGCCCCAAGTGCTTTTTTTGGTATTAAACTGTAATTGCCACACTCTTGACCATTCCTCTAGTCTACCTAAATCCTCAATCATTTGTTTTACCCCCACCTAGTGTGTCTGCCCTGTTGCATACATTTGTGTCATCTTCAAAAAGGCATACTTTCCCTTTTATGCCATTTGCAATGTCACCAATAAAGATATTAAAAAGCACTGGTCCAAGTACAGATACCTGGGGTACTCCACTGGTAACATTTCCCTCCTGTGAATGCACTCCATTTACTACAACTCTCTGTTTTCTATCATGAAACCAAGATATTATCCATTCAATAATTCTAGTATCCAATCCCAAACTTTCAAGTTTATTTAGCAGTCTGCGATGTGGAATATTGTCAAAAGCCTTATTAAAGTCTAGATAAGCTACAGCCATGGCCTCACCTTTATCCATCACTTTAGTCACACAGTGAAAAAAGTCAATAAGATTTATTTGACATGATCTCCCCCCAGTGAATCCATGCTGTTTGGGATCCTATAAATTGCTGGATTTGAGATAATCTACAACTCTTTCTTTTAAGAGTGTTTCCATCAATTTCCCTACTACTGATGTAAGACTCACTGGTCTGTAGTTGTTTGCCTCTTCCTTGCTTTCATTTTTGTGCAGTGGGACTATGTTCACTCTTTTCCAGTCCTCTGGAATGACTGTAGCTAATGACTGGTTAAATAATTCTGTCAATGGTGCTACCAGCACCTCTTCAAGTTCTTTTAGTATCTTTTTATGTATCCCATCTGGCCCCATAGATTTATCCACTTTTCCACTTTCAGCTTTGAGAGTTCTGTTAGGACCTTATCCTCAATAAATGTACTTGTTTAATTTTTCTGAATATCCCTACAACTTAACTGTGGTCCTTTTCCCTCTCTTTCAGTAGTGAATACTGAGCAAAAATAATTATTAAGATGATCTGCTATTAGATTGCCTCCCTCAACAAGACTCCCAGTCTCTGTCTTTAGTTTTATTATTTTGACTTTTGTTTTTCTCCTTTCGCTTATATACCTAAAAAAAGTTTTGTCGCCTTTACCCACTGACTGGGCCATTTTCTCCTCAGCTTGTGCCTTTGCACATCTGATTACCTTCTTAGTCTCCTTCTAACAAGATATATCTCTTTGTATTCATTATTTTTATTATTTATTATTATTTTTATTTTATTTCCTAAAATCCATCTTTTTTGCTTTCACAATATTTGGCTCTTCTTTTGCAAATAATACTGTCTTTCTTTTCCTTGTGTTTTTCCTAACATTTTTGATACAAAGGTCTGCTGCCTTTAATATTTCACTTTTTTAATGTTTCCTACCCCACCTGCACTGCTTCCAACTTCCTCCACTATGCCAAATAATTGTTTACACATTTTCCCATCCCTACAAAATCAGCCTTCCTAAAATCCAACACCTTTGTTTTTGTATGGGATGAGTCAGTCTCTGTCTGTATGCTTAACCGCATTGCTTGATGACCACTAGATCCTAGGTTTTCACTCACTTTTATGTCTGATATTCTGTCTCCATTTGTAAGTATTAATAATAATATTGCATCTTTCTGAGTGTGCTTCCTCACCAATTGGTGAAGGGATGCTCCCTGAACAGAATTTAAAATGTCCCTACTTCTATTATTATTTATTATTAACAGTTTCCTCTATAGCGCAGCAAATTCCGTTGTGCTTTACAATTGGAAATAACAATGATATAACAAAACAATGATATAACAAAACTGGGTAATAACAAACAGTCATAGAGGTAGGAAGCTTACAATCTATAGGGAAATAGCCCTGAATACACAAGGATAAGTGCTATCAATTGCATAGTTGTCCACCAGATTGCAAAGGTTCTTGGTGGGCTGTATGATATGGTCATACAGCAATGATGAACCTGGGTCGAGAGGAAGGATGAGAAGACATGTGAGTATATGTGTGGACTGTGCAGAGAGGATGCAATTTGATAGGAAGGTTTATGAAAGTTATGTTGGCGGTTTTGGAATTTGATATGCTTGCCTGAAGAGGTGAGTTTTCAGGGAACGCTTGATGGTTTGGAGACTAGAGGAGACTCTTATTGTATGTGGTAGGGCATTCCACAGAGTGGGTGCAGCCTGATGAAAATCCTGCAATCTTGAGTGGGAGCGAGTAATGAGTGTGGATGGGAGACGCAGATCTTGTGAAGAGCGAAGAGGTCATGTTGGGAGATATTTTGAGATAAGCAAAGTGATTTACATTAGTGTAGTTTGGTTAATGGCCTTGTGTGTGAGTAAAAGTATTTTATATTGAATACAGTAGAATACAGGTAACCAATGGAGGGACTGACAGAGTCGATCTGCAGACGATGAACGTCTAGTGAGGAAGATTAGCCTTGCAGCTGCATTCAGAATGGATTGTAGTGGTGAGAGTCTCATTTTGGGAAGACCAGTTAGGAGACTATTGCAATAATCAATGCTGGAGATAACAAGAGCATAGATTAGAGTTTTAGCAGTGTCTTGTGTAAGGTATGGTCATATTTTGGATATGTTTTTTAGATGCATGTAACATGATTTTGAGACAGATTGAATGTGGGGAGCAAAGGACAGATCAGAGTTAAGGATGACACCTAGGCAGTGAGCTTGTGGGGTAGGGTAGATTGTTGAGTTTTCAACCGTGATAGAGATATCAGGTTGGTACCTACTATTGGCCAGGGGAAATATAATTAACTCTGTCTTTGAAATATTAAGTTTGAGGTGGCGAGATGTCATCCAAGATGAATTGGTAGATAGGTATTCAGAGACACAGCCCAGTACAGATAGGGAAAAATCAGGGGAAGATAGGTAGATTTGAGTATCATCTGCGTACAGATGATACTGAAATCCAAAAGAGCTGATTAGTTTACCAAGAGATGTGGTATAGATAGAGAAAAGCAGAGGACCCAACACTGTGCCTTGCGGTACTCCAACAGAAAGAGGTAGCGAAGATGAGATAGATTCAGAGAAGCAAACACTGAAGGAGTGATTAGATAAGAAGGATAGGAACCAAGAAAGGGCTGTGTCTTTAAGACCTAGGGATTGTAGTGTTTGTATGAGGAGAGGGTGGTCAACAGTGTCAAAGGCCGCAGATAGATCTAGAAGAAAAACTTAAAGAAGTAGTGAGTAATGGCCTTTAGACTTGGTAGTGACCAAATCATTAACCACTTGAAGTGAGTCCAAAAAATTGTGTGAGTTAAGGAAGTGTGTGAGTCAAGTGTAGGCAAGTCTCTCAAGTAGCTTAGAGAGACAAGGGGGCTGGGAGATAGGGCGGTAGTTTGAGAGAGAGTGGAACTAGGAACAGACACCTCCCAGTTTACATCAGTAAGATTAAAGTCTCCCATGATTATTACCTCTTCTTTTAATGCCATTTTAGTTATGTCCTGCAATAGGTTCTTATCCAGTTCCTCTTCCTGACCTGGTGGCCTGCATATCCTGCCAATACAAATAATCGACTTCTCCCCTGTTTCTATGGTCACCCAAAAGGCCTCAGTTTTTCTTCTTCAATACTTAGTATTAAGGTAGTATTTAAGCTTTTTTTAACTTACATTGCTACCCCTCCTCCAATTTTCCCATTATGTCCTTCCTTAAAAAGTATATCTTGGTATAGCTATGTCCCAGTCATGATTTTCATTGCACCATGACTCTGTAATTGCCACAATATCTAGATCACACCTTGTCATTATTGCAGTTAGTTCTGGAATTTTATTTCAGTGCAGTTACTTGCTTGTTTAGCTTTGCTTCCAAACCAGAATCAAGCCCTATGTATGCCGTTTTAAAGGCTTCAGTGGCATATTTATGATAGAGGTCCAATGTTGTGACTGATGTTCAATAGAAGATATATCTTTGCATGCAAGCAGCAGAACAGGGGTAGCAGTTGATTTACCGATGGACACAATACAGACGGTCATAATCCTGACAGCCAATGACCGACAGTCAAAATACAGACACAGTTAAAATACCGACATTCGTTAAACCAACATGTTCAAAATGTCGACATAATCAGAATACCGGCATTTGATTATGACCTCCAGTATTGTGTCTGTCGGTAAATCATACTGAACCAGCAGAACAGAGATGTCGTCAGTGGAAGTCTCTGTAGAAATCCCCTTGGCAGCATCTTTAGCATAATTTCACAAATCAGCTGCATCCGAAAATGCAGTTGTGAGTACAGCTTGCATTCAGGTCCTTACATTCCTTTTTATATAAAATGGGTCATCCTTATACACAGATCTCTGCAGACATCTTTTATGAACAGTAAATTCCTCATACCTGGAATGATTCTTTATGCGCTCATACTCGCTCAGTACTTTTTAATGATGATGTAATCCTGAACAGCATTCCTGAACCTTACCCTGGACAACCCAAGTATCAGAAAAACTTGGACTTAATGCTGGCAGCATTGTGAAACTTACAAGACTCCACCTCTTCCCTTTTACCTGAGTGACTGAGAAATGGATATTGTGAATGGCTGGGGGCAGCAGACTGAAGTTTTGCCTAGGGTGAATGAGAAACCTTGCACTGGCCTTACACATATGTAGCTGTGCAGCAACTGGAAACTACAAATCCCAGCAGCCTTTACTGAGAGTATAAGAAATTTGCTGCAGTTTAGCAGCTCTTGCGAGGACTTCCAGAGATCCACCCATGAGGTAATCATTTTATTGAAAAGATGAATCTGAAGTTTTATGAATTTTTAAAACAACAAATAAAAAGAATGTAAAGAAAAAAAAAGTTATCTGACTTCCAAAGGAAAATGAAATCATATAGTATAAATCATTTAAGAGGAATTTCTTACCATGCTCAGACAGGTGTTATAGATTAGATAGTGATAATAAGCCAAACAAATATTAAAGAACAAACATGTTCTCTCTGGATGTTCATGAACTGGATGTCATTGGTCATGATTCCTTTTTGCACTTAAACCCAAATGTTTACAAACAGATCTGATGTTTACAGATCACTGCATGGCAGTCATGGCTATCCAATACTGAATCTTGGCAGCAGCCCTCGGATCTGCAATATCAGCATTGTTTTGTCGTTCTACAAGTACAGTGTGCAAGGGTCCAATAACCTTTCTATCACTAATTGGCACTGCCATACCATGGAAACCAATTGTGTTTTAGTTTTATTATTAAAGCAAGAACATTTGCCAACAGAAATATTTTTAATCTGCCACTCCCCACACTCATGTTAGTGCCTCCATCCCTTAACCTCATCTATATAATCATGTCCAGCAAGATAGAATCTCATTTTTGCATTCACTTGCACCCAATAGCTTTGGTATATAATAAATAGGAAAAAGATGGTTGAGACAATAGATCAAGGCGACAACAATAATAAACAAACCAATAAGTCCAGTAAATTGTAGATGATGAATCTTCTTTTAAAGGATGTTTTTCTTCTAATGATTTTTCATGCAAAAAAACAGAGAAAAAATACAGCAATGTGTAGTATTGTCTTTTAAACACACAACAATTCTTTTATTTCAAGCTGGCAGGAGACAACAAGTGACTAGTATCCAGCGTACTGAAACTCAGTTGTCGAGTGGGTAGGCAAGACACATAAAGGATTATTTCAAATAACAAGATAGGTGCTAACAGCAGCACGTGGGGCATACCAAGACTCACAAATATTGTGTATTTGTTCCTCCTATCAAGGTTTCTTTCGCAGGTCGGATAGATTTTGTCTCTGAAAGGCTCTTACTCCCAGTTGCACATAGGAAAATAAGAGAAAACGTAAGAATGTGTAGTATTTTCCTATTGTACCATCTCTTTCACCACAGTAAAAAGGATTACTAAGTATGAGAATAATCTCCACTCACTAATTAGCATATCTCAGAACTCTCATTCATATATATATATATATATATATATCCAAGTCAGCAAAATCCCTGGCACTCCGATCTTACATACACCTTGCTCCGGTGCCCTCCCTACAGCACAATGTCCGTATACATTTCCCTTTACACGGGCGGCACTCAGAGACTTGCAACCAATTTATAAAGTGCAAAAAAAGCCCCACCGGGCTGCTTTAATGGTGACGTTTCGGGGTATTACTCCCCTTCCTCAGGGCATAGTTGCATAGTTGAGGAAGGGGAGTAATACCCCGAAACGTCACCATTAAAGCAGCCCGGTGGGGCTTTTTTTGCACTTTATAAATTGGTTGCAAGTCTCTGAGTGCCGCCCGTGTAAAGGGAAATATATATATATATATATATATATAATTTTGCAGTATGTCCGGCACTCCCATGTGATAGTTTACCTCGACCCGATGCCCTTACTGTATGAATCAATGTAGACAGGCAAAGGTACGGCACTCATGGCTCAAGATAAGTGAATAAAATAGGCGACCACCATGTCAGCAAACAACGTTTCAATCTATTCAGATTTTCATCAGGTTACAATACAAACAGTGAATGCTCTTACCTTATAAAGCATCCCATCACCAAGTGAATGCCGCTCAGCGTGGGCCTTCGTCCAGTAGGCGGAGCCATCTGATGACGTCAACACGCCCCGTTCACCACTGTGCCTGATGAGCTCCTCCCTTATCCTGGCACCGGGCGGCCGCTGTATTGGCGCATCGTGAAGGCCCCCTCACTCCTGGATACCCCCGGCGGTGGCGCAGTCTGGTGACGTCATCACGCATCCGCGTGATGCACGTCCACCCACAGCGTCTCCATGGCAACCTGGAGACATTAATGTGTGAACCAAAGAAAAAAAAAAAAGGAAACAGATACATATACACCACATAACATGACACATGATCACTGTAGAATGATGAGTGAGGCCATGATCTCTAATAATAAAGTTGAATTAATGGGAGCGACCTCACTGTTATTTAATAAACCATACCCATCACCCTAGGATCTACGGGAATGATTTAAAGACACTAATGGAATATGCAAGATGGGACGGTCGGTTGTATCCTCCCATATAACATTATTGGAAAAAGAAAAAAGGAAAAAGAAAAAAAGAGAGAGTTTTAGGCCGCAATCATTACTCATCAGTAACCATATATGACTGTAAACTTATAATAATGCACCAAATGATAGTTTATCATTAAGGCCCCGAGGTGCCATTGCTCCCAGTCGAATAATCCACTCCGCTTCCTTTTTCAGTAGGAGTGCCCCTCGGTCGCCACCTCTCCTAGGTAGTGGAACATGGTCTATCATACGATATCTTAGGCTCGCTAATGTATGTCTGGCGACCAAAAAGTGTTTGGCGACCGGTTGATCGCTCTCTCCGCTTTCTAGCTCCAATTTGATCGATAACCGATGTACCGCCATGCGTTCTTTGAACTTCCGTTGTGTTTTTCCCACATACGTGAGTCCAGAGGGGCAAATAATCTGATAAACCACGAAACTGCTATCACACGTTAAATGGTCTTTTATGACATATTTCTTGCCACTATGTGGATGACAGAACGTGTCTCCCACTAACAGATATTTGCAGGTGGTACATGCACACCGCGTACATCCTCTTATCGTTCTAGAAAAAACATCTTTGACCATAGGTCGAGGTATCGAGATATCATTTTTGACAAGAATATCTTTTAAATTCTTTGATCTAGTATAGCATGGCATAAGGCTCGTATCAGTCAATGTAAGATCTTTATCAGACTGTACCATTTTCCACAAATTTTTAGAGATCCTGTTAATGTTAGGCGAATGCACATTAAAATTGTTAACCCACGGCATTCTCTTTTCAGTGCTCTTTCTATTAGACTTCAGAAAAAGTGTGTCCCGATCTAATGCTAGCACCTGCTGCTTGGTAGACTGAAGATTTTCATTGTTATAACCCCAAACTAGAAACTTGTCAATCAGTTGGTCCAATTGAAGAATGGCCGTCTCTTTATTACTGTTGATCCTCCAAATCCTCAACATTTGGGAATAAGGAAGTCCCAATTTCAAACTTCTAGAGTGGCAACTATTATAATGTAGTAAAGTATTTCTATCCGTCGGTTTAGTATATACCGACGTACTCAGGCTTCCCTCCTGTAAAGTAATCAACACATCTAAAAATGGTAATGAAGTTTGACTCATGTTGAGAGTGAATTTTACAACTGATCCTGTGGAATTGTGCTTATTAATAATCCCCACCAATTCTTCATCACTACCCGTCCAGATCATAAACAGATCATCGATAAAACGGGTGTAAAATATAATTTTGGAAGCAATTTCAGACTTGGTGAAAAACACCTGTTCCTCACATTTGAACATATACAGATTGGCGAGTGCTGGGGCCACAGATGACCCCATTGCACACCCGCTTATCTGTAAGTAAAATTAATTATCAAATAAAAAATAATTCAATTCCAATATTTAATCGTAATAATTTACACAGCACATTCCTTTGTTCATTGCCAAACTCACTCTCAGTCCTCAAAAATTCATCTACGATCCTAATTCCCTCCTTATGCGGGATTATGGTATATAGACTAGTAACATCCAAGGATACTAGCCAAGATTCATCTGGAATTGATGGGATATTTTTAAATTTATCAAGTAACATAGTAGTATCCAATAAGAAATTATTTTGATCCTGCACAATCGGTTGGAGAATTGAATCAAGAAAAATTGCAGTAGGCTGCAGCAATGACTCCCTGGCAGACACCACAGGACGTCCTGACGGGGGATTCACCCCCTTGTGCACCTTAGGCAAGGTGTACAATATTGGAACTTTGGGGAACTCAGGTAACAACAATGTATATCATTCTTCATCAATGAGCTTGGCTTGTAATGCTTCCATTAGGACCTCTTTCAATCTCATTCTGTATTCAGTCGTCGGATCTTTCTTTAAGCATCTATAAACGGTTTCATCACTCAATTGCCTCATGATTTCCGCTTTATAATCTGCACGATCTTGTAATACAACACCACCTCCCTTATCAGCCGCTCGTATGATAAGATTACGATTCTGTGATAAATTCTTGAGTGCAGATCTCTCAGCTTGACTCAAGTTGGGGTGTATTGTAGTGGTGTGTTTAACGCTCTCCATAACCTCCTCATCCAACATTCTGGAAAAGGTTTTTATGGTCGCATTGGATGATGGCGGTTCAAACGTAGATGGTTTTTTCAATGTTAGTAATTTTGGTGGAATCGGATGTTGATTGTTAGGTTTGCACATGGGAGTGTTCTTCGCAAAAAACTCTTTTAATTTCAATTGTCTTGTTAGACGGTGTTTCTCTATTTGCCAACTGATCTGGTCAAAGCCCTTCGTCGGCACAAAAGAGAGTCCTTTGCATAGCAGACTCTTCTCACTGTTGGTTAATTCATGTGAGGATAAATTATAAATTACTTGGTCCTGGATGGTGGCTTTTTGGTGGTTTGCTGATCTTTTATTCTGCCCGCCTCTCCGAGTAAATCCTCTGAGCTGCCGCTTGCTTGCATCCGGGTGAGTCACCCTAAAGGGACAGACGATACTTTGGCACTCTTATTCTTGTTGCTGTTGGTTTTGCGTCGAGCGCCACCTTTTTCAGAGCCACTGCTCTCATTCTGTGTCTCATATGATGATTCAGTGTCTACTGTTGTTTTTGGGTAACGACCCCGTCTGAAAAAAGGCTTTTTGCGTTCACTTTGTGTGCCCCCAGAGAGCCACTGGTATACTTGGTGATTTTCATAATAACCCTCCACTGTTAATAGTTTTTCTCTCTTAAACTTCACCAGGTCTCTCCTATATGTAGCTAATTGGCTAGCCATTTTGCTCATCCAATTCACCTCCGTATCTGCCTGTAAATTGCTTAAATGTGTTTGCTCGCATGAGGCAATTTTTTCTTTCAGAATAGCCAATTCTTTTTTAGTTTGTTCAATAATTAGTAGTATTAAATCGAAAGAGCACTTATTTAAGATGGAAATCCATCTTTTACAAAAGGCTGGGTCATTGCGTCCTATAGTCGGACAATTACGCACCCTTAAACCTCTGGGAATTTTTTTCTTACGAAAATAATCGCTTAAAGAAACACCATGCAGGTGGTAATCCACTTCTTTTCTTTTTAACCTTAATAGATCTCTGAAAATGATCTCTAAAGGCAGGGCTTCAATTTGATCGTCCATCTGTTCGTTCCCTAAAATCATGTCTGCTTCTGTTTCAGAATAACTAAACATGTGATCCAAAGGGAACAACAGCGGATTAAAACTTCTATCTTCTCCCACTGATTCAGCCATGTTACTCCACAAAAACACAAAAGCTAGACCAGTAAAGAAATGGTACTCCTCCACACGGGGTATCTGTGTCTATGTCAACAATTGGTGCAAACAGTCTCAAGTGAACTTGAAATACATTCAGTCATAAAGTGCTACTGGTACAAAGATAAAAAATATGTTTCATAGGGATCCAGAAATAAACCCTGGACACTCCAACGTTATTAAAATGCATGTGTCACGTGTTCAAAGTGCTCAGTGCTCCGTGCAAAACAACATACAGACTCCAACTTGATGAAGCAAAAGATGCTCAGTTCAAAACAGTTCTGGGTGCCTTGACCAAAGACAGTTGGTGAGACTGTCTTTCAATGTAATTTTGCAGTATGTCCGGCACTCCCATGTGATATTTTACCTTGACCCGGTGCCCTTACTGTATGAATCAATGTAGACAGGCAAAGGTACGGCACTCATGGCTCAGGATAAGCGAATAAAATAGGCGACCACCATGTCAGCAAACAACGTTTCAATCTATTCCGATTTTCATCAGGTTACAATACAAACAGTGAATGCTCTTACCTTATAAAGCATCCCATCACCAAGTGAACGCCGCTCAGCGCGGGCCTTCATCCAGTAGGCGGCGCCATCTGATGACGTCAACACGCCCCGTTCACCACTGTGCTTGATGAGCTCCTCCCTTATCCTGGCACCGGGCGGCCGCTGTATTGGCGCATCGTGAAGGCGCCCTCACTCCTGGATACCCCCGCCGGCGGCGCAGTCTGATGACGTCATCACGCATCCGCGTGATGCACGTCCACCCATATATATGTGTGTGTAATATCAGTGCATATCAAGATTTCTTTATACGCTATATTCTACAAATTCACCACAGTGGTAAGTATAATGCGTACCAAACTCACAGTCGGATTAATATCGATCCTCACATAAAGGTATCTTTATTCGTGGTTACAGAATCATAAAATGTATGGAATCCCAGTTTAACAACAAAACTTCATTTATTTATCCGTTATTTTAAAAAGGGTTTTATAAAAACAATTTACAAACTCCTTGAAAGTCCAAGAATTGACCGGAAGGCATATGGTGTCAAATACAAAAAAATATAAGAATGCTGGTCCGGACTACAATCCTATCAATATGAGAGTACCTTCACAGTTCATTTGTTTGGAACAAAAGGGGTCCTTTGTGATTCCACAGTCTCCTAACCAACGCGTTTCAGACCTCTGAGGACCTTTTTCAAGGTTTCTTGTTGACACTGACCATAACATTTGACATGAGAATGCCGACATGGTCATAATTTCATGATTTCAACAAAAACCTTTCGACACTGATCGCATGTCAACATGATCCGTATGTCGAAAATGTATTTTTCATTTAAAGCTAACCCTAACCCTATTGCTAATGTCAACATTTTTACTGTGTTGCTATTTCATATGTTGACATCCTGGCCAGGTCAACATTTTCCAAATGTAGAAAATGTATCCATGTTGACTTCATAACTGTCACCACTCTGGTGTTGACATTATGACTGTCAGCATAGTGATTGGTGACTTAGCGACTGCATACGCTCGCAACTTCTGATCCCCTGCAAATATTATTGTTTTGACACATGGATCCAAATGATTCTAAAAGAATGAGCATGTGTGCATAAGAAGATGTGTGACATCACAAACAAGTGTTTACACTATAGTTTTATACTTTTCTGGTTTGGAAATTATGTTTACCAGTATGCTAGTTTTTTTCTACAGTGCATTGTAAGTGATATTAATTATATATATTATTAGATATATGGACCCTGATTTTCCATAGAGGACGTCATCGTTTTTGTGATGATTTAATCGAAGCTGTGGCACTTGCATTCCATACCTAATGTGCATTGTGTGCACCATGCGCATTAAATGTCATGTTTACTTGCGCATCAAGAAAGAAGAGAACCGGGAAGGTATGTATTAGCAATTGGATTGGAGGGGGCAAGAGAAGAGTAGAGAGGGTAAGGAGATTTTGGAATGCGAGAGGCAGAGAGTGGAAGAGATGAGCCAGTGAGTGTACTGAGAAGGAGTGGGTGAGACAGGAGTGGTAGTCTGCTGAGGTTGACCCAGCAGAAGACGAGTCCATTACTACTAATAGTTGTCACATAGTATGTCCTCCTCAAAAACATTTATCAAATGGGATTTATCCATTTTTGTATATTGTATATTGTCTAAATAATTTTGGTAGAAATAAAATGGTAATTTTATAATAGAAAAAAAAGTCCTTTACCACTCAACCATAATTCATTCCCAATTAGGTGATATTAACAAACTAGCTCAGTTTTTAGACATTATGTAGCTCAGCAACCATAAGGCTTGTGTTATCAACTTGTCCAACAAATACATAATATTTGTTTCATTTTCTCACAGTCCCATGCTATGAATATAACTCTTGACTTGCTTAATTAGGAGTTTAACAATTCACAAATTTGTGTGTAGGATTGGCACTGAATTGTGTAGTGGTGATAAGTAATTTATGCCCTAACAAACTGGCGCTCCTAAGAATATTTAAACCAGTATAAATAAAAACAAGAAAATCCCTTTCCCTGAACTTAGCTCCTACTTGGAAATAATCAGGTTCCAAAGGATAATCTCTCCAGTACAGATGCTGCAAAATGATGCCAAATACAAACCCTGATTAGAATTTGCTGTTCAAAATTTGTAACTTTAGCTGATTACATTTTAGGTTTGTCAAGATATATAATTCACATTTATAAATCATATTTATTTGACGTTTGTTATCAACTGTTCATCATCTGCATTTAAACTTTTTTTGTTTGTTTGTTTTTGCTTTTACAATTTTTAAAATATTCTACTGTTGGGCTTGAAATTCTTAATTTGCGGTTTGCATCTGAAGTTTACCACTTGTAATTAGTACCCATAAGTGTATCGAATTATGGGCCTGATTCAGCATGGAAAGCATGTTGGGACCTTTTGAAGTGTGTGTGTGCTCATCAGCCACACTGCGTGTGAAGGTGAGATGTGAAGGTCTGATTGACAGAGGCATTTGCGGGGCTGGAGGGTGCGTCATGTTGGTGTTTTGGGGGCGTTGACTCAGCATTGGGGGGGCGCTGTCTGGACAATGCAGGCATGTACGGACCTTTTGCAGGGCGGGCTGCGGCAGATGCGTGATGTCACATGCAGCTGCTGTGACCCCGAAACATGGCGGGTTGCCATCTGCTTTCGCAGCTTGGATGCATAGGCAAAGCGCTACCCTAAACATGCAAAAGCATCACCACTGTGCAATGCTTTCACATGTTTGGGGGGGGGGGGGGGGTGCTGGATTTGGCATGAGGGGTGGACTTGCCCTGTGCTGGGCATCCACCCACATGTCAGAGTATTGGATTGTAGATTTGCGTTTTTTCTCACATCTACAATCTATGCTGAATTAGGCCCTAAGATTCAGCATGTAAGTACTATACAAGCAAATAGGCTTGACCACGTGGAAGCAGACTTGAGCATGATTCAATTGGCTTGAACTCACTCGAATCTAGCTAAAAGTTTTTAACAATATAAATTGAAAAAATTCTGTCACATTTTCTGAAATTTTTGTAGATGTGAATGCAAAATTCTTTTAACCCTCCTCCTTGGATAATCACAATTTTCACTAAAAAATTGGCACATTTTTAGTAATATATACTGGTTGTGTATTTCTTCAATTACATTTTATTAACAGTTATATATTCCTTTATTGATGTTTGAGTGATCTTGGTGCCATCTTCAGGACATACAAGGAAAGGGAAATCAATATGAGGATTTTATCTAAAATCTTACATGTAAGAAGTTGCTGCAGACTATAATCTTGTCTGCATTTTAAACAGCATTAACAATTCTGAAATAAGTTTAAATAAATGTATTGAATATACTACACCAGTATTTAATTTATACTGTAAATCAATCCCTGGTGCACTCCTACATTCACACGCTGAACTTCTCACTGCTGTGTTATATTGACTTACATAGTGACTATAAATCAATATGTCACTTGAAATTGATTGCAGATACATACAATTGAAGATGACTTAAATGGACATAAAGTGATAATCAGCTAATTAATAGAGTGGATTAAAATGTATTTCTACTTAGTAACATGAAAATTGGTCAAATTCCATGTTTATTCAATTTATAATACAGTATGTTATATACTCATTAACAGTGCTTTTGTCATTACATTTCACAGCACCAGTAGGAGTCAAAAAGATCACAGATTTAATATATGCGGAAGTTTGCACAGAAGGGGCCTTAACTAACTTCAGTACAGTTCATTTCTAGTGCAGATCATTTTTGAGGGGCAAAGAATATACAAAAAAGTTTGGACTTTGGGGAAAAAAAGAACAATTGCTTTATATCTGTTTCCTACTCAGGTTGGTTCAGTTAATGCAAATTAATATTGTACACATCCTTCATTTAAAAAAGCACAATTTCAGGATCTTTCAAGAAATGTATTGATTGCTCTTGAGTTCAGGCAAGAATTGAGATTAAAGTAACCTATGAGAGTACATGGCATAATGGATGTGAGCAGATGCAGATCATCATAGCATTTTTCAAAGAACAACTAGTGATACTTTAAGCTCAATTCTCCTACATTCCACTTCTGTACTGTGGTTACCATGATGGTAAGGGCTGCCATCAGGAATTGTGGGGCCCGGGACTGACAAAATAGGCAGGGCCACCCCACAAAAAAAAATTATTCTGCCGTACTGCTCCACCCCTATGTCATGTCACACACCATGACGTTACGTATAGGTGGAGCACTGCGGACCTGCCAGAACGATTCACAGAGCTGATGCACAGGGAAGGCTTGTTTTAAGTCCTGTCTGCGCATCAGCCCGCTGTTGTTGCGCTGCCTGTGCAGCTCTCCAGGTATTGGCTGTCGGCAGTGTCGGAGCCAGGGGTGGGCCCCCCTCTCTATAAGGGCCTGGGACTCCAGTCCCCTCAGTCCCCCCCTGATGGCTGCCCTGATGGTGATGAATGATTAAAGTTGCTCATTCTACAAATCACAAAGGTTCTGCACTCCTAGGATTATTATTATCATTTATTTATATAGCACCACCAATGTACACACACAAAACATATGTGTAATTTATTTAATTTTACTCTCTGCCTTATTGGAGTCTAAATTCTCTAAAATGCATGCATGCACATAATGTATGCATGCGCACACACACACACACACACACACACACACACACACACACACACACACACACATACATATATACATACATACATACATACATACACCAGTGCTGTGAGACAGCTATGCTAACAACTACACCACCATGCTGCTTCAGCAAAGTAAGTTCAGTATCCTGAAGCCTGGTAACATATCAAAAAATATAAGAACATTTAACCTCCTTCAATGGAAATCTCTAGCATGATATTACAAATATCAGTCTCTGAGGTTAGAGCAGAGCTGCAAAGAGATACAGCAGGCATGAGTTCTAGAGGAGGTGTGGTCAAGCATAGATATGTGGCCACACCTATTCGTTGATATTTTTACTTACAATGCTATGCTTTGTGGTGGCATATGCCTAGTAGGAGGACATTCCACCTCTTACATTGCTGGCCTGTGTCCCCTCCAGATTCCTCAGGCAAGCTTTTACACTGGTAATCAGTATTCTCCCCACCCCCTCTCAGCAGCCCTGGGTTAGAGTAGAACACAGTGAACTGTAGGAGAGGACTGACAATTCAGAATATGTGATGTCATGTTGGATTTGCCGTAGGCCTTTCCCAGAATTTTTCCGGTAGGCTAATTACCTAATGTGGCCGCCTTTTGATTGCTTTTACTTATGGCCATTCCATTTTTGAAATATACACATTTTATTTTATCCAGCAAGGGTTGATGAGGGATGCCAAGTATCGTTACTGAACTGGCAAGGACTGGCAGCCTGGCACATTGTCTGTAATTTGCCCCAATACTGTCGTCAATATAGACATGCACAGGGCACATCATTAGGGAGATATGCACAGTCACGGGTTTGGGTAATAATATAACAATGTCCTAAATCTGCACATTGTCAAAATCATCAGTGTAATCTGTAAATTGTAAGCAGGACAAGACAATTTAAGTATCTGAAACAGGATACCCTATTGCCAATCTGACCTTGTCTCCTCAGTCCATCGGGGCTAGACTCTACCTAATCAAGGAGGCTCAGTATTGAGCCTTTTGTATCTATAGAACATATAATAAGAGATATGATATTTGCCATCTGAGGAAAAAAGTAAAAATGATGTTCTTCTTGGGAGAGTACAGTGCTGTGTACTATTATGGGAAACAGATAATGTGTTTTCCACTCCAGCTGTGTTGTCTCCCCAATTGTGTACTCACTCTTATGTAAATTTCCCAGCCCCTAATAAGATATTTCATTTCTGAATTAGGCTGAACAGCTAGATGCATTCATGCACCTATCCCCCTTACATCTTCTCCTAACAAAAGATGCAAAATGTTACATCTCAAGTGTCACATTTTCACATACAAAAGCCAATCACTTTGCTCTAAATTGCTCTAAATTCTGTCTATTTCAGCAGGAAAGAGTGAAAGTTGGGGGCTGCCTGTCATAAATTATAATCATTGGGTGTTTGGAATGGAATACAGGGCAATTGAGTACTTAAAAAGCACTAGATGTATCCCATCATGATATTCCCTGGCCTGATTCACAAATAAACATTTCTGGAAGTTACAGTATGTAACTTGGGAGCATTCAAAAAAGAAAAACAGCTGCAAAATGCAATTGCACTGCAGGACAAATATCACTTAAGAACGTGGTCACCAGTAACATTCTGTAACACTTGTCTATAAAATATGACATTTTGAAGCTTGTATATCAGCTTTCCTGGCATAGGAAACTATTTTGCTCTGTTACTGATTGATAAAATAGAGACCTTCCCATAAACACTGTGTAGATAAATATATTTATTTATGTATGTGCGTGTTTTGGGTCATAAAGTTGGCGTGTATAGCAGAAATGAAGCACATTTTCATAGTGTTGAAAGGATACTTTGATTACTCAAATAGTATGCTTCTTTTCAAAGATATTTTCCATGGCTACTACAGATGTTTAAATAATGAAAGCAATAGTTACAGGTAAACAAAACATCAGAGTGCAAATATAAGCATGACAGCTAATCAAAGTCAAAGCTGCAACATAACTTTTGGACTCCTGCAAAGAGAGTGTGCATCTGTGAGATATCTTTGCTTATGATCAAAACACATAAAGAAAATAAAAACAAAAATAGTGAATATGAAGTCATCTTGAAATACTTTATATAGATCTGTCAAGATTTATAACAGTACTGCATTTTTTTTTATTTTTCTACTCGCTAGAGCTGTCCTCAAAATTTGTTTGAACTTATAAAACGGGGTGGCTTCTTTCAACAAGATGTCGTTGGCAGGCTCTACTTTCTTCTTTGTCAATGGCAGACAATGTAGAATAATATAAAGTGCACAGAAGAATAAGCTAGCAATCCTATTATTTTGGATTGTCTTACTTAGACTGATTGCAGGTTCCCCAACAATAGTATTTTAGCAAGTAAAGCTCTAGTTAGTCCTTGAAATGGCTTCTTCACATCAATCATGTTGTACAGAATTTCAATTTTATGTTTGCTGGTGTAAATCTAGAAGGCCCTTGATTATACCAGGCTCCAATTCAAAAGAAAACTCACAGAGAGTAACATTAAACGTGTGCAATGTCAAACAGGTCAAGCTGGCAAAGGCAGAGTAATTGAAAGCATCTCATAATAATGACACAATGTTGTAGTGAATTGAAATGGTGTTCACCTCATGGGTCTGGGAGTTTTTCCTTTTAAATGTTATAATTAGTTGTGAAACAAGAACATGTAGTCTTCATCAAGGCTTCTATTATCTTGTTGGGTATCTGTTGCAGGGTGTTAAGAACAGGTACAGTATTTTGTAATCAATATGTTGGTGTTAATGTCCATATCATGTAGCACTGTAAATATGTCTGTGGCTCACATAATAAGCCTTGGAAACTGGAACCTGCACTGTATTATGTGGATTACTTCTCACTAATACTTTGTAAACTGCACGGTCCATAATAACCTTTTTTAATTTTCAGTGTTGATTTTGTTGTATAAACAGTAGCTGATAAATTATTTCTCATGCTGTGAAACAGCATCATGTGAGACTATGTTTTTAACTTACCTTGTTTGCTTTATTTTTCCATTTAAATATAACATTTGTACATATAAAAGTGAAGAATAGCATGCTCTCTTATTATTTTATATTAGTGCCTTAACTATTTATTAAGGCATGACAATAGGACTGGTTTTCTACTGCCATCATTTATCAATAAAATATCACCACAGCAATTGAGTGCTACTCAGCAGTCTGGCAATACTGGCTGAGAGTGGGTATGCTTCGTTAGGCTTGTCATAATTTCCCTTTAATCATGGACACTTGTGAATTGCACAGGGTGTGTGGCTGGCTGACTTCAAGTCTGCATTTCACCTAGTTTTAGTCAGCCACAGAACCTTGATACATTATAAGTGTCCCTGCTTAAAGGGATATTATGGCAACCCTAGACTTAATTTACCACTTTGCAAGACTACAGTAGTCTCAGGGAGAATGTCAATGTGTGACCTGGCCAATCAGATCACACATGCTCAATGGAACTAAAAATCCAGGCTTGTAAGTTCAGTTCCACCAAGTCACTAAAATAAAATAAAAAGTTTTATAACAGATAAATACGAAAAAAATATATATTTAAAAAATTTCTGAATTGCATTGAAATGCCAGGCATTTTTAAAGGAGATTCCCTCCGGCAAATATTGTAACTGGCAGAAGTTACCTCCAGCAATAGGAGCAGTGCAGTTTGATATATTTCATGATTTTAATTCTTTGCATGAATAAAATCTGGATGAAGTACATTGTGATAGTGTAGTATGATGGGCATCAAGTATCCAAAGACCATACAGTTTTGCAAAACTGCTCTTTAGGATATCTCCTCGATAATCCCATTGTAGACATCTGGGGTTACATTAAATTCTGGATTAACCTGATCAAATGAGATTTCCTTTGCAAAAAAAACAAAAAAAAAAAAAAAACAGAGCAGGTCCATGTTGAGTACCCTTTATACCAGAGGTTCTCAAACTCGGTCCTCGGGGGCACACACAGTGCATGTTTTGCAGGTCTCCTCACAGAATGTGAGTGAAATAATTAGCTCCACCTGTGGACCTTTTAAAATGTGTCAGTGAGTAATTAATACACCTGTGCACCTGCTGGGTTACCTGCAAAACATGCACTGTGTGTGCCCCCGAGGACCGAGTTTGAGAACCTCTGCTTTATACAAAATGCTTGGGACCAGACGTATTTTGGATATGGGATTTTCCGTATTTTGGAATAATTGCATACCATAATGAGATATCATGGTGATGGGTCCTAAGTCTAAGCACAGAATGCATTTATGTTTCATATACACCTTATACACACAGCCTGAAGGTCATTTTAGCCAATATTTTTAATAACTTTGTGCATTAAACAAAGTGTGTGTACATTCACACAATTCATTTATGTTTCATATACACCTTACACACACACACACACACACACACACACACACACACACACACACACACACACCCTGAAGGTCATTTAATACAATATTTTTAATAACTTTGTGTATTAAACAAAGTTTGTGTACATGGAGTCATCAGAAAACAAAGGTTTCACTATCTGTCTCGCTCAAAAAATTCTGCATTTCGGAAAATTTGGATATGGGATACTCAACCTGTATTTATAAACAATTATAGACATAAGAAGCTAGAAAACATAATAAAAAAGATGGGAAGACAGAATATACTAGAGAATATAATGCTAGCAGCATGATACACTAAATGGGTCATTTAGAGATTGTAGTGGGCACGCATCTGTACGCAGCGGCTGCATACTGGAAAGATGTAGCAGCAAGGTGATTGCCTGTAACTGGGAATTTCGTTGGCAGGTGTTTTGGCATTTCGTGGGGGGTGGAGGCAAAATGGGGGCATGTTTTTGGGGTGGCTGCTGCACATCACACTCAGCCGTTCCAAGAAAAAAAATGGCTCCGGACCATCTGCTGGCGTAGCCGGGTGGCCCAGTCAGGGGTCTACCTCTAATCAATGTGTCCACAGTTAAATTACGGATGCATCGTGAGGCGGCACCACACACTTGCTGGGCGGCCTTGCCCTATGGTGGGAAGCCCCCAGCATGAGAGTAGATGGACGCAGATAATGCTGCGAAAAGCAAGATCAGTATCTATCTCTGAATAACCCTCTAAATCCACACAGAAGCACCTCCTTCACGCATGCAATATACTGATTGAGAAGACCCTATTAGGGCCTTATTCAGGTTTGTTAGCAAACCAAAAAAGCACACTAAAGGGCAAAACCATGGGGGTAATTCCAAGTTGATCGCAGTAGGACATTTTTTAGCAGTTGGGCAAAACCATTTGCACTGCAGGGGGGGGGGGGCAGATATAACATTTGCAAAGAGAGTTAGATTTGGGTGGGTTATTTTGTTTCTGTGCAGGGTAAATACTGGCTGCTTTATTTTTACACTGCAATTTAGATTGCAGATTTAACTCACCACACCCAAATCTAACTCTCTCTGCACATGTTATATCTGCCTCCCCTGCAGTGCACATGGTTTTGCCTAACTGCTAAAAAATTTCCTGTTGCGATCAACTCAGAATTACCCCTCATGTGCATTGCAGATGGGGCAGCTGTAACATGTGCAGAGAGAGTTAGATTTGGGTGGGGTGTGTTCAAATTTAAATCTAAATTTCAGTGTAAAAATAAAGCAGCCAGTATTTACCATGCACAAACACAGCACAACTCAATACAACACACCCCACCCAAAATCAAAATTTCTCTGCACATGTTACATCTACCCCACCTGCAGTGCAACATGGTTTTGCTCAATAGTGTGCTTTTTTTATTTGCTAACAAGCCTCAATAACCCCCACAGTACAAGACAATGCATTTTCCCAGCTATCAGGCAACAAGTCATGCTATATTGAACTTGTTAAGCATTTACAGAAATACAAGGGATATATAGTTAACATATAAGGTAGTGTATTGTAGAGATGAGCGCCGGAAATTTTTCGGGTTTTGTGTTTTGGTTTTGAGTTCGGTTCCGCGGCCGTGTTTTGGGTTCGACCGCGTTTTGGCAAAACCTCACCGAATTTTTTTTGTCGGATTCGGGTGTGTTTTGGATTCGGGTGTTTTTTTCAAAAAACCCTAAAAAACAGCTTAAATCATAGAATTTGGGGGTAATTTTGATCCCAAAGTATTATTAACCTCAAAAAACATAATTTACACTCATTTTCAGCCTATTCTGAACACATCACACCTCACAATATTATTTTTAGTCCTAAAATTTGCACCGAGGTCGCTGTGTGAGTAAGATAAGCGACCCTAGTGGCCGACACAAACACCGGGCCCATCTAGGAGTGGCACTGCAGTGTCACGCAGGATGTCCCTTCCAAAAAACCCTCCCCAAACAGCACATGACGCAAAGAAAAAAAGAGGCGCAATGAGGTAGCTGTGTGAGTAAGATTAGCGACCCTAGTGGCCGACACAAACACCGGGCCCATCTAGGAGTGGCACTGCAGTGTCACGCAGGATGTCCCTTCCAAAAAACCCTCCCCAAACAGCACATGACGCAAAGAAAAAAAGAGGCGCAATGAGGTAGCTGACTGTGTGAGAAAGATAAGCGACCCTAGTGGCCGACACAAACACCGGGCCCATCTAGGAGTGGCACTGCAGTGTCACGCAGGATGTCCCTTCCAAAAAACCCTCCCCAAACAGCACATGACGCAAAGAAAAAAAGAGGCGCAATGAGGTAGCTGACTGTGTGAGAAAGATAAGCGACCCTAGTGGCCGACACAAACACCGGGCCCATCTAGGAGTGGCACTGCAGTGTCACGCAGGATGTCCCTTCCAAAAAACCCTCCCCAAACAGCACATGACACAAAGAAAAAAAGAGGCGCAATGAGGTAGCTGACTGTGTGAGAAAGATAAGCGACCCTAGTGGCCGACACAAACACCGGGCCCATCTAGGAGTGGCACTGCAGTGTCACGCAGGATGTCCCTTCCAAAAAACCCTCCCCAAACAGCACATGACGCAAAGAAAAAAAGAGGCGCAATGAGGTAGCTGTGTGAGAAAGATAAGCGACCCTAGTGGCCGACACAAACACCGGGCCCATCTAGGAGTGGCACTGCAGTGTCACGCAGGATGTCCCTTCCAAAAAACCCTCCCCAAACAGCACATGACGCAAAGAAAAAAAGAGGCGCAATGAGGTAGCTGTGTGAGTAAGATTAGCGACCCTAGTGGCCGACACAAACACCGGGCCCATCTAGGAGTGGCACTGCAGTGTCACGCAGGATGGCCCTTCCAAAAAACCCTCCCCAAACAGCACATGACGCAAAGAAAAAAAGAGGCGCAATGAGGTAGCTGACTGTGTGAGTAAGATTAGCGACCCTAGTGGCCGACACAAACACCGGGCACATCTAGGAGTGGCACTGCAGTGTCACGCAGGATGTCCCTTCCAAAAAACCCTCCCCAAACAGCACATGACGCAAAGAAAAAAAGAGGCGCAATGAGGTAGCTGTGTGAGTAAGATTAGCGACCCTAGTGGCCGACACAAACACCGGGCCCATCTAGGAGTGGCACTGCAGTGTCACGCAGGATGGCCCTTCCAAAAAACCCTCCCCAATCAGCACATGATGCAAAGAAAAAGAAAAGAAAAAAGAGGTGCAAGATGGAATTATCCTTGGGCCCTCCCACCCACCCTTATGTTGTATAAACAAAACAGGACATGCACACTTTAACCAACCCATCATTTCAGTGACAGGGTCTGCCACACGACTGTGACTGATATGACGGGTTGGTTTGGACCCCCCCCAAAAAAGAAGCAATTAATCTCTCCTTGCACAAACTGGCTCTACAGAGGCAAGATGTCCACCTCATCTTCACCCTCCGATATATCACCGTGTACATCCCCCTCCTCACAGATTATCAATTCGTCCCCACTGGAATCCACCATCTCAGCTCCCTGTGTACTTTGTGGAGGCAATTGCTGCTGGTCAATGTCTCCGCGGAGGAATTGATTATAATTCATTTTAATGAACATCATCTTCTCCACATTTTCTGGATGTAACCTCGTACGCCGATTGCTGACAAGGTGAGCGGCGGCACTAAACACTCTTTCGGAGTACACACTTGTGGGAGGGCAACTTAGGTAGAATAAAGCCAGTTTGTGCAAGGGCCTCCAAATTGCCTCTTTTTCCTGCCAGTATAAGTACGGACTGTGTGACGTGCCTACTTGGATGCGGTCACTCATATAATCCTCCACCATTCTATCAATGTTGAGAGAATCATATGCAGTGACAGTAGACGACATGTCCGTAATCGTTGTCAGGTCCTTCAGTCCGGACCAGATGTCAGCATCAGCAGTCGCTCCAGACTGCCCTGCATCACCGCCAGCGGGTGGGCTCGGAATTCTGAGCCTTTTCCTCGCACCCCCAGTTGCGGGAGAATGTGAAGGAGGAGATGTTGACAGGTCGCGTTCCGCTTGACTTGACAATTTTGTCACCAGCAGGTCTTTCAACCCCAGCAGACCTGTGTCTGCCGGAAAGAGAGATCCAAGGTAGGCTTTAAATCTAGGATCGAGCACGGTGGCCAAAATGTAGTGCTCTGATTTCAACAGATTGACCACCCGTGAATCCTTGTTAAGCGAATTAAGGGCTGCATCCACAAGTCCCACATGCCTAGCGGAATCGCTCCGTGTTAGCTCCTTCTTCAATGCCTCCAGCTTCTTCTGCAAAAGCCTGATGAGGGGAATGACCTGACTCAGGCTGGCAGTGTCTGAACTGACTTCACGTGTGGCAAGTTCAAAGGGCATCAGAACCTTGCACAACGTTGAAATCATTCTCCACTGCACTTGAGACAGGTGCATTCCATCTCCTATATCGTGCTCAATTGTATAGGCTTGAATGGCCTTTTGCTGCTCCTCCAACCTCTGAAGCATATAGAGGGTTGAATTCCACCTCGTTACCACTTCTTGCTTCAGATGATGGCAGGGCAGGTTCAGTAGTTTTTGGTGGTGCTCCAGTCTTCTGTACGTGGTGCCTGTACGCCGAAAGTGTCCCGCAATTTTTCTGGCCACCGACAGCATCTCTTGCACGCCCCTGTCGTTTTTTAAAAAATTCTGCACCACCAAATTCAAGGTATGTGCAAAACATGGGACGTGCTGGAATTTGCCCATATTTAATGCACACACAATATTGCTGGCGTTGTCCGATGCCACAAATCCACAGGAGAGTCCAATTGGGGTAAGCCATTCCGCGATGATCTTCCTCAGTTGCCGTAAGAGGTTTTCAGCTGTGTGCGTATTCTGGAAAGCGGTGATACAAAGCGTAGCCTGCCTAGGAAAGAGTTGGCGTTTGCGAGATGCTGCTACTGGTGCCGCCGCTGCTGTTCTTGCGGCGGGAGTCCATACATCTACCCAGTGGGCTGTCACAGTCATATAGTCCTGACCCTGCCCTGCTCCACTTGTCCACATGTCCGTGGTTAAGTGGACATTGGGTACAACTGCATTTTTTAGGACACTGGTGAGTCTTTTTCTGACGTCCGTGTACATTCTCGGTATCGCCTGCCTAGAGAAGTGGAACCTAGATGGTATTTGGTAACGGGGGCACACTGCCTCAATAAATTGTCTAGTTCCCTGTGAACTAACGGCGGATACCGGACGCACGTCTAACACCAACATAGTTGTCAAGGACTCAGTTATCCGCTTTGCAGTAGGATGACTGCTGTGATATTTCATCTTCCTCGCAAAGGACTGTTGAACAGTCAATTGCTTACTGGAAGTAGTACAAGTGGGCTTACGACTTCCCCTCTGGGATGACCATCGACTCCCAGCGGCAACAACAGCAGCGCCAGCAGCAGTAGGCGTTACACGCAAGGATGCATCGGAGGAATCCCAGGCAGGAGAGGACTCGTCAGACTTGCCAGTGACATGGCCTGCAGGACTATTGGCATTCCTGGGGAAGGAGGAAATTGACACTGAGGGAGTTGGTGGGGTGGTTTGCGTGAGCTTGGTTACAAGAGGAAGGGATTTACTGGTCAGTGGACTGCTTCCGCTGTCACCCAAAGTTTTTGAACTTGTCACTGACTTATTATGAATGCGCTGCAGGTGACGTATAAGGGAGGATGTTCCGAGGTGGTTAACGTCCTTACCCCTACTTATTACAGCTTGACAAAGGGAACACACGGCTTGACACCTGTTGTCCGCATTTCTGGTGAAATACCTCCACACCGAAGAGCTGATTTTTTTGGTATTTTCACCTGGCATGTCAACGGCCATATTCCTCCCACGGACAACAGGTGTCTCCCCGGGTGCCTGACTTAAACAAACCACCTCACCATCAGAATCCTCCTGGTCAATTTCCTCCCCAGCGCCAGCAACACCCATATCCTCCTCATCCTGGTGTACTTCAACACTGACATCTTCAATCTGACTATCAGGAACTGGACTGCGGGTGCTCCTTCCAGCACTTGCAGGGGGCATGCAAATAGTGGAAGGCGCATGCTCTTCACGTCCAGTGTTGGGAAGGTCAGGCATCGCAAACGACACAATTGGACTCTCCTTGTGGATTTGGGATTTCAAAGAACGCACAGTTCTTTGCGGTGCTTTTGCCAGCTTGAGTCTTTTCAGTTTTCTAGCGAGAGGCTGAGTGCTTCCATCCTCATGTGAAGCTGAACCACTAGCCATGAACATAGGCCAGGGCCTCAGCCGTTCCTTGCCACTCCGTGTGGTAAATGGCATATTGGCAAGTTTACGCTTCTCCTCCGACAATTTTATTTTAGGTTTTGGAGTCCTTTTTTTTCTGATATTTGGTGTTTTGGATTTGACATGCTCTGTACTATGACATTGGGCATCGGCCTTGGCAGACGACGTTGCTGGCATTTCATCGTCTCGGCCATGACTAGTGGCAGCAGCTTCAGCACGAGGTGGAAGTGGATCTTGATCTTTCCCTAATTTTGGAACCTCAACTTTTTTGTTCTCCATATTTTATAGGCAGAACTAAAAGGCACCTCAGGTAAACAATGGAGATGGATGGATTGGATACTAGTATACAATTATGGACGGACTGCCACGGTTAGGTGGTATAAAAAAACCACGGTTAGGTGGTATATATTATAATAATAATACAATTATGGATGGACGGACTGCCTGCCGACTGCCGACACAGAGGTAGCCACAGCCGTGAACTACCGCACTGTACACTGGTTGATAAAGAGATAGTAGTATACTCGTAACAACTAGTATGACACTATGACGACGGTATAAAGAATGAAAAAAAAACCACGGTTAGGTGGTATATATTATAATAATAATACAATTATGGATGGACGGACTGCCTGCCGACTGCCGACACAGAGGTAGCCACAGCCGTGAACTACCGCACTGTACACTGGTTGATAAAGAGATAGTAGTATACTCGTAACAACTAGTATGACACTATGACGACGGTATAAAGAATGAAAAAAAAACCACGGTTAGGTGGTATATATTATAATAATAATACAATTATGGATGGACGGACTGCCTGCCGACTGCCGACACAGAGGTAGCCACAGCCGTGAACTACCGCACTGTACACTGGTTGATAAAGAGATAGTAGTATACTCGTAACAACTAGTATGACACTATGACGACGGTATAAAGAATGAAAAAAAAACCACGGTTAGGTGGTATATATTATAATAATAATACAATTATGGATGGACGGACTGCCTGCCGACTGCCGACACAGAGGTAGCCACAGCCGTGAACTACCGCACTGTACACTGGTTGATAAAGAGATAGTAGTATACTCGTAACAACTAGTATGACACTATGACGACGGTATAAAGAAAGAAAAAAAAATACCACAGTTAGGTGGTATATATTATAATAATAATACAATTATGGATGGACGGACTGCCTGCCGACTGCCGACACAGAGGTAGCCACAGCCGTGAACTACCGCACTGTACACTGGTTGATAAAGAGATAGTAGTATACTCGTAACAACTAGTATGACACTATGACGACGGTATAAAGAATGAAAAAAAAACCACGGTTAGGTGGTATATATTATAATAATAATACAATTATGGATGGACGGACTGCCTGCCGACTGCCGACACAGAGGTAGCCACAGCCGTGAACTACCGCACTGTACACTGGTTGATAAAGAGATAGTAGTATACTCGTAACAACTAGTATGACACTATGACGACGGTATAAAGAATGAAAAAAAAACCACGGTTAGGTGGTATATATTATAATAATAATACAATTATGGATGGACGGACTGCCTGCCGACTGCCGACACAGAGGTAGCCACAGCCGTGAACTACCGCACTGTACACTGGTTGATAAAGAGATAGTAGTATACTCGTAACAACTAGTATGACACTATGACGACGGTATAAAGAATGAAAAAAAAACCACGGTTAGGTGGTATATATTATAATAATAATACAATTATGGATGGACGGACTGCCTGCCGACTGCCGACACAGAGGTAGCCACAGCCGTGAACTACCGCACTGTACACTGGTTGATAAAGAGATAGTAGTATACTCGTAACAACTAGTATGACACTATGACGACGGTATAAAGAAAGAAAAAAAAATACCACGGTTAGGTGGTATATATTATAATAATAATACAATTATGGATGGACGGACTGCCTGCCGACTGCCGACACAGAGGTAGCCACAGCCGTGAACTACCGCACTGTACACTGGTTGATAAAGAGATAGTAGTATACTCGTAACAACTAGTATGACACTATGACGACGGTATAAAGAATGAAAAAAAAACCACGGTTAGGTGGTATATATTATAATAATAATACAATTATGGATGGACGGACTGCCTGCCGACTGCCGACACAGAGGTAGCCACAGCCGTGAACTACCGCACTGTACACTGGTTGATAAAGAGATAGTAGTATACTCGTAACAACTAGTATGACACTATGACGACGGTATAAAGAATGAAAAAAAAACCACGGTTAGGTGGTATATATTATAATAATAATACAATTATGGATGGACGGACTGCCTGCCGACTGCCGACACAGAGGTAGCCACAGCCGTGAACTACCGCACTGTACACTGGTTGATAAAGAGATAGTAGTATACTCGTAACAACTAGTATGACACTATGACGACGGTATAAAGAATGAAAAAAAAACCACGGTTAGGTGGTATATATTATAATAATAATACAATTATGGATGGACGGACTGCCTGCCGACTGCCGACACAGAGGTAGCCACAGCCGTGAACTACCGCACTGTACACTGGTTGATAAAGAGATAGTAGTATACTCGTAACAACTAGTATGACACTATGACGGTATAAAGAATGAAAAAAAAACCACGGTTAGGTGGTATATATTATAATAATAATACAATTATGGATGGACGGACTGCCTGCCGACTGCCGACACAGAGGTAGCCACAGCCGTGAACTACCGCACTGTACACTGGTTGATAAAGAGATAGTAGTATACTCGTAACAACTAGTATGACACTATGACGACGGTATAAAGAAAGAAAAAAAAATACCACGGTTAGGTGGTATATATTGTAATACAATTATGGATGGACGGACTGCCTGCCGAGTTCCGACTGCCGACACAGAGGTAGCCACAGCCGTGAACTACCGCACTGTACTGTGTCTGCTGCTAATATAGACTGGTTGATAAAGAGATAGTATACAATACATACAACAATATACTACTATACTGGTGGTCAGGCACTGGTCACCACTAGTCACACTGGCAGTGGCACTCCTGCAGCAAAAGTGTGCACTGTTTAATTTTAAATTAATATAATATTATGTACTCCTGGGGGCTCCTGCTATAACAACCTGCAGTGCTCCCCAGTCTCCCCCACAATTATTATAAGCTTTGCCTTTTATACATTGATGTGCAGCACACTGGGCTGAGCTGAGTGCACACAGACTGAGTCACACTGTGTGACTGGCTGCTGCTGTGTATCGTTTTTTTTCAGGCAGAGAACGGATATAGCAGAGAACGGATATATTATATTAAAATAAATAAAAGTTAACTAACAACAACTGCACTGGTCACTGTGGTAAACTCTGTCTGACTCTGCACAATCTCTCTCTCTCTTCTAATCTAATTTCTAATGGAGAGGACGCCAGCCACGTCCTCTCCCTATCAATCTCAATGCACGTGTGAAAATGGCGGCGACGCGCGGCTCCTTATATAGAATCCGAGTCTCGCGAGAATCCGACAGCGTCATGATGACGTTCGGGCGCGCTCGGGTTAACCGAGCAAGGCCGGAGGATCCGAGTCTGCTCGGACCCGTGAAAAAAACATGAAGTTCGTGCGGGTTCGGTTTCAGAGAAACCGAACCCGCTCATCTCTAGTGTATTGTACAATCTCTGTATGCAACAGGTCACACTTCAATAAAACAATGATCTCTTTAAATATTGTAAAACACATTTTCTTTCCCAGTGCTATAATTAAAGACTGAGGTAGACACAATGATTGGAAACGCAGTGTAGCAATGTTTTGCTACTGCACATGCACTAAAGTCATAATGCACATGTATTGCACTGGATTATCGATGGCGTATGCACAGGGGATTTTTTTGCAAATTGAGTGACAGGTAGTCAGAGTTTGGAATGGGGTAATTAGAAAAATGCAGACGTGTTGGGACCATTTTCTGGGTGTGCTATAGCTACTTCGACTTGATATGCAGCTGGAGAGAATATATGTATGCAAACCAGATGGTTTACAATTGGTGCATGTGCAGGATCTGTACTGCACATGTGCCAATGTGTGCCTGGGGATCTGGATCTGGGTTGCAATGCCCCCTAAACCACAGCATGATTGCCAATTGGGTGCGGAGAAGGAGCTGAAGTTGGGAGAGTTTTCAAAATCAGGGGCTTGTTGCCCACATTATTGAGATGGGCCGAGGCCAATGTCTGCATCTTCTGATGCAACTTCCCTAGCCCCGGCTGTGTGAAAACACTGGGCATCCTGACTAACCTATTACCTCCGATTATTGATGTTCATATGAGAATGATGACTGATGTTCACATCCGAGAATGTAGCAGCAGCTCACAGAAGCCGCCAATAGTTGTCTATTTACACAAGACACCTCCTGCGGCATTTAGCATAATTTCGCAGAAGCGGCAGCAACAACTATCACATCTGCTTCCAGGGTTGGACTGACTCACAGGGGTACGTGGGAAACCCTTGGTGGGCCCTACTGCCTGTGGACCCTCCTCTTCATCTAGGGATCAGGTTCCAGACTGTGTACTTGAATTATACATTATAAATGTGTTACCTTCTAGGACTATGGTGTATTTTCAACAGTGCCTTTCTATTATAGTATCATGCATGCACTAGCAGTATTTAATGTATATATTTATCAAGGGGCCCAGCTGATGCAGTCTCTACTGGTTAGGCAAACCATCATGGTAGCAGGATACACCACCTCTGGAGATCAGCCACACCCTTAAACATGGGCCCCTACCACTGCATTCCCCTGGAGGGCCCTTCATGCCTCAGTCTGACACTGTCTGCTTCTGCAGAGCATACATCTCTGGCTTGATAAGTATTGATCCACTTATTTATGTTGTAAACTATGTTTCTCACTGTGTTTAACCACACTGATAACTTTAGCTGCTGCGGCACCTCTTGGCTATTAATTATGGAAAAAGCAATTGTTGACGTTTTTCAACATGTTATACTCTGAATATATGCAGGAACATTCACATAAGCACTTATAATGGAACAGCAAAATATATTATTATGCAGTAGACTACAAATACCAAAGACTGATCAGTCAATTACTTGTTTATAAACAGAGAGTGCTTTAGTTGGAGTACTGTCTTGGTAGGTGGTCAGTGTCCTATTACATGTACGCATTTGTAATCCACAATAGTTAGGTAGAATTAGCATCTAATGCTTATAATCCTGGATTCTCCAGAAAACAACATATTCAGCTCTCCAGGGGCAAAGGCAGGATTTAGTCTAGTCAGGGGGGTTTCCGTGGGGTCTACTGCGGCATACCGGCACTCGGGATCCCGGCGCCCAGCATACCGGCGCCGGTATCCTGACCGCCGGTATGCCGGCAGTGGGGCGAGCGCAAAAGAGCCCTTTGCGGGCTCGCTCCACTCACCACGCTGTGGGCACAGTGGCGCACTACATGCGCCACACTATTTATCTCCCTCCAGGGGTGTCGTGGACACCCCAAGAGGGAAAATAGTTGCCGGTATGCCGGGTGTCGGGATTCCAGCGCCGGTATGCAGAGCGCCGGTATTCCAACAGCCGGCATATCAAGTGTCACCTGTTTCCGTGTGTGTATGTACGTATATATGTATACTTTATGTATATATATATATATATATATATATATATACAGTATATATATATATATATAGATAGATAGATATATAGAGAGATAGATAATTATATATACATATATATAGATCACAAATTCATACATACACACATACATACACAAACATACAGACATACACAAGCACACAAACAAACACACATACTTACATAAATACATACCTACAAATACATACAAACACGCAAACTTCATATACCGTATACATACTGTATATGTTATACATACCAGGCACCAGGGTCTGGGAGGCAGGAGCACACTAGCGGCAATCACTGTGAGGACATTGGAAGCTGCTATAGCTGAGCATGTGCAGCCAGCAGCTCCCCCCTGGACATTCTCTATGCAGAGAACTACTGTACGTTCTCTCTGCTGCAGGAGCAGTTCTGCGGCCGAGATTGCAGTCGCGATTGCGGATTTTACTGAGACGGAGACAGCAGTGTCTCCGTCTCAAAAATAGAAAGTTTTGCTCATCAGGGGAGGTTTCCAGGTACTCGGAACCCCCCCTGTGTGTGCCACTGCTCTCCAGTAAATATGTATGTACTAGAGCTCAGCATCTAGTAGCACAATTATCTTCAGCACTCAGCAATAATTATATCTCAGTCAGAGATGTACGTAAATGCATCCACAGCTGCAAAAATCTATGTAGCAGCTCTGCATAAATATGCTAATGTCTCAGCCATGTGGATATGTGTAGAAATGCCCACTGGTGGTTTAGAAAATTCCAGTGGCTGCATACAAAGGATCAACATTGGTTGCATAACAATCGATTTAAGTTCATAGTAGCTCTAAGGTCATGCAGCATGCCCACAGAAAGTAACATGCCGAAGACACTTAATTACTATGATCACAGTCGCCACCTCAAAAATGCCTCCCAAAATGGTTGTGAAACATCTGTTTTTTCTACCACTCCCCATTACCTCTGTTAATCACTTTATGCACAGTATAACTCAGACATATGCACAGACTCCCATTAATTGCTCAACTGTGTAAAAATTGAGTTTGCCTACATCTCTACATCTCTAAATCTGGCTCTCTCTTCACAGATTAGCAAACTCAGTCTTTTGGCATATATTTAACTCAGTATTTAGGAAATATATTCAATTTCAGTTTGCTTACAACAGGGATCTCTGCCTTGCTCAGAACAACTCGCTGTCAATATCCAGGGATTCTGCTATAGGGGGTAATTCCAAGTTGATCGCAGCAGGATTTTTGATAGCAACTGGGCAAAACCATGTGCACTGCAGGGGAGGCAGATATAACAAGTGCAGAAAGAGTTAGATTTGAGTGGGTTATATTGTTTCTGTGCAGGGTAAATACTGGCTGCTTTATTTTTACACTGCAAATTAGATTGCAGATTGAACACACCCCACCCAAATCTAACTCTCTCTGCACATGTTATATCTGCCTCCCCTGCAGTGCACATGGTTTTGCCCAGTTGCTATCAAAAATCCTGCTGCGATCAACTTGGAATTACCCCCATAGTCCTCAATGGTGTCATGCTATCTGCACAAGGGCCCTCATTCCGAGTTGATCGCTCGTTATTTTTTTTTCGCAACGGAGCGATTAGTTGCTAATGCGCATGCGCAGTGTCCGCAGTGCGACTGCGCCAAGTAAATTTGCTATGCAGTTAGGTATTTTACTCACGGCATTACGAGGTTTTTTCTTCGTTCTGGTGATTGTAATGTGATTGACAGGAAGTGGGTGTTTCTGGGCGGAAACAGGCCGTTTTATGGGTGTGTGTGAAAAAACGCTGCCGTTTCTGGGGAAAACGCGGGAGTGTCTGAAGAAACGGGGGGGTGTCTGGGCGAACGCTGGGAGTGTTTGTGACGTCAAACCAGGAACGAAACTGACTGAACTGATCGCAGTTGCTGAGTAAGTCTGGTGCTACTCAGAAACTAAGAAGTGTCTATTCGCAATTCTGCTAATCTTTCGTTCGCAATTTTAATATGCTAAGATTCACTCCCAGTAGGCGGCGGCTTAGCGTGTGCAAAGCTGCTAAAAGCAGCTTGCGAGCGAACAACTCGGAATGACCACCAATGTCTCTCTCACACTCAGCTGGAACTCAGCTGTGGTCCAGAGTGCTCTATTCAGCAGGCACTCAGTGGCCCTGACCTGCACCACTTCAGTGATGTTGCTTGCCCAGTTTCCCTCCTCAGACCTGCAGCACCTCACCCTGCTCTCCAGATCAGCTACTAGGTGTCTCAAAACTGCTGCTTTTTTTATTCTGCCAACATGTCTCTACAGCGCTCCAAGTGTTGGCCTCCAGTATTAAAATGTCCAAAGGCTTTTGTAGGAAGCCAAGTATATAAAAGACACTAATGGCAACATAGACAGAAACACATCTGATGAATTTAAGTATGTTGTTCACATTATTGACCTTGGGTTGTCCATTTGCTTTTGCTTTGAAGATAACTCTACAGAATTTCAATCCAAAACATAGTGTATGCCCTCAGGGGTGGATTAAGGGGTGAGAGCACCTCTAGGCACAACAGTAATGTCCGCTTCCTCTGCCTAATTTTATTATTTTTATTGATTGGTTATAAGCCCTCATTTGATGATAGGCAATTTTATAGAATGATAAAAAAAACACTATGACACTTTTTGATTCTTAATTATGTATACATATTTACTGAGTAGGACAGCTTCCAGGCGCAGTATGTGCATGTCCTACCTATTTGCACTCTATTCAAGATGGCATATGGTACAGTACAGTGGAAATATTTTGCAGTTACTGGTACTTTTTGGGCAGACAGTACCAACACAAGCATCGAAGTGCTGCCCCAAAGAGGTGCTGCCCCTAGGAATAATGGTAAATTCACCACTGTATGCAGGCATTATATTATTAGACTGTAGAATCTGTAGCCTTAAATAACACACATACAATAGTTACATTTCATTGCATGAAGAGACAGAAATATGTCTCTGCACCCACTCATCTTACTTAAATAAATCTCACTTCTGAACATGACTATTCTTCAATTAGCAAGGAAAATCCAGCTCCACCTATCAGATGGGTCACAGTTTTGCTGCCCCACAAGGTGTATATTTTAGCCTGCAAATCTATGAACTCCCCATAAAACCAGACTCGTACTCAAAAATAGGCAAATAACAAAAGGTTATTTGTGCTGTTATTTTGCATTTTGCTGTTTTGGGTATTGCCACTACTGTATGTAGAACTAGTCATAGGTGGGCACAATTTGTTTACAATTTTTTTCTTGCTATCAAATCATAGTTTCTCAAAAATGGTCCTAACTCCCCCAACAACTCATGTTTTCAGGATTACTATCTGTGGAAACCTGTAAGATAATTACTAACTCAGCCAAGTAAATGGAGTGGTACATTTACTAAGTGGCAAATTTGAAATCCAAACAGTTTTGCTGTGGTTTACAGTAGTGATGTGCACCGGACATTTTTCGGGTTTTGTGTTTTGGTTTTGGATTCGGTTCTGCGGCAATGTTTTGGATTCGGACGCGTTTTGGCAAAACCTCCCTGAAAATTTTTTGTTGGATTCGGGTGTGTTTTGGATTCGGGTGTTTTTTTACAAAAATCCCTCAAAAACAGCTTAAATCATAGAATTTGGGGGTCATTTTGATCCCATAGTATTATTAACCTCAATAACCATAATTTCTACTCATTTTCAGTCTATTCTGAACACCTCACACCTCACAATATTATTTTTAGTCCTGAAATTTGCACCGAGGTCGCTGGATGACTAAACTAAGCGACCCAAGTGGCCGACACAAACACCTGACCCATCTAGGAGTGGCACTGCAGTGTCAGACAGGATGGCACTTCAAACAAATAGTCCCCAAACAGCACATGATGCAAAGAAAAAAAGAGGTGCACCAAGGTCGCTGGATGGCTAAGCTAAGCGACACAAGTGGCCGACACAAACACCTGGCCCATCTAGGAGTGGCACTGCAGTGTCAGGCAGGATGGCACTTCAAAAAAATAGTCCCCAAACAGCACATGATGCAAAGAAAAATGAAAGAAAAAAGAGGTGCAAGATGGAATTGTCCTTGGATCCTCCCACCCACCCTTATGTTGTATAAACAGGACATGCACACTTTAACAAACCCATCATTTCAGCGACAGGGTCTGCAAAACAACTGTGACTGAAATGACTGGTTGGTTTGGGCCCCCACCAAAAAAGAAGCAATCAATCTCTCCTTGCACAAACTGGCTCTACAGAGGCAAGATGTCCACCTCCTCCTCATCGTCCGATTCCTCATCCCTTTCACTGTGTACATCCCCCTCCTCACAGATTATTAATTCGTCCCCACTGGAATCCACCACCTCAGGTCCCTGTGTACTTTCTGGAAGCAATTGCTGGTGAATGTCTCCACGGAGGAATTGATTATAATTCATTTTGATGAACATCATCTTCTCCACATTTTCTGGAAGTAACCTCGTACGCCGATTGCTGACAAGGTGAGCGGCTGCACTAAACATTCTTTCGGAGTACACACTTGTGGGTGGGCAACTTAGGTAAAATATAGCCAGTTTCTGCAAGGGCCTCCAAATTGCCTCTATTTCCTGCCAGTATACGTACGGACTGTCTGACGTGCCTACTTGGATGCGGTCACTCATATAATCCTCCACCATTCTTTCAATGGTGAGAGAATCATATGCAGTGACAGTAGACGACATGTCAGTAATCGTTGGCAGGTCCTTCAGTCCGGACCAGATGTCAGCACTCGCTCCAGACTGCCCTGCATCACTGCCAGCGGGTGGGCTCGTAATTCTTAGCCTTTTCCTCGCACCCTCAGTTGTGGGAGAATGTGAAGGAGGAGCTGTTGACGGGTCATGTTCCGCTTGACTTGACAATTTTCTCACCAGCAGGTCTTTGAACCTCTGCAGACTTGTGTCTGCCGGAAAGAGAGATACAATGTAGGTTTTAAATCTAGGATCGAGCACGGTGGCCAAAATGTAGTGCTCTGATTTCAACAGATTTACCACCCGTGAATCCTGGTTAAGCGAATTAAGGGCTCCATCCACAAGTCCCACATGCCAAGTGGAATCACTCTGTTTTAGCTCCTCCTTCAATGTCTCCAGCTTCTTCTGCAAAAGCCTGATGAGGGGAATGACCTGACTCAGGCTGGCAGTGTCTGAACTGACTTCACGTGTGGCAAGTTCAAAGGGTTGCAGAACCTTGCACAACGTTGAAATCATTCTCCACTGCGCTTGAGTCAGGTGCATTCCCCCTCCTTTGCCTATATCGTAGGCAGATGTATAGGCTTGAATGGCCTTTTGCTGCTCCTCCATCCTCTGAAGCATATAGAGGGTTGAATTCCACCTCGTTACCACCCCTTGCTTCAGATGATGGCAGGGCAGGTTCAGGAGTGTTTGCTGGTGCTCCAGTCTTCGGCACGCGGTGGCTGAATGCCGAAAGTGGCCCGCAATTCTTCGGGCCACCGACAGCATCTCTTGCACGCCCCTGTCGTTTTTTAAATAATTCTGCACCACCAAATTCAATGTATGTGCAAAACATGGGACGTGCTGGAATTTGCCCAGATGATGGCAGGGCAGGTTCAGGACTGTTTGGTTGTGCTCCAGTCTTCGGCACGCGGTGGCTGAATGCCGAAAGTGGCCCGCAATTCTTTGGGCCACCGACAGCATCTCTTGCACGCCCCTGTCATTTTTTAAATAATTCTGCACCACCAAATTCAATGTATGTGCAAAACATGGGACGTGCTGGAATTTGCCCAGATGTAATACACGCACAATATTGCTGGCGTTGTCCGATGTCACAAATCCCCAGGAGAGTCCATTTGGGGAAAGCCATTCTGCGTTGATGTTCCTCAGTTTCCGTAAGAGGTTGTCAGCTGTGTGCCTCTTCTGGAAAGCGGTGATACAAAGAGTAGCCTGCCTAGGAACGAGTTGGCGTTTGCGAGATGCTGCTACTGGTGCCGCCGCTGCTGTTCTTGCTGCGGGAGACAATACATCTACCCAGTGGGCTGTCACAGTCATATAGTCCTGATTCTGCCCTGCTCCACTTGTCCACATGTCCGTGGTTAAGTGGACATTGGGTACAACTGCATTTTTTGGACACTGGTGACTCTTTTTCTGAGGTCTGTGTAAATTTTTGATATCGCCTGCCTAGAGAAATGGAACCTAGATGGTATTTGGTACCGGGGACACAGTACCTCAATCAAGTCTGTAGTTGCCTGTGAATTAACGGTGGATAACGGACACACTTTTCTCACCGCCCAGGCTGCCAAGGCCTGAGTTATCCGCTTTGCAGCAGGATGACTGCTGTGATATTTCATCTTCCTCGCAAAGGACTGTTGGACAGTTAATTGCTTACTGGAAGTAGTACAAGTGGTCTTCCGACTTCCCCTCTGGGATGACAATTGACTCCCAGCAGCAACAACAGCAGTGCCAGCAGCAGTAGGCGTTACACTCAAGGATGCATCGGAGGAATCCCAGGCAGGAGAGGACTCATCAGACTTGACAGTGACATGGCCTGCAGGACTATTGGCTTTCCTGTGTAAGGAGGAAATTGACACTGAGGGAGTTGGTGGTGTGGTTTGCAGGAGCTTGGTTACAAGAGGAAGGGATTTAGTGGTCAGTGGGCTGCTTCCGCTGTCATCCAAAGTTTTTGAACTTGTCACTGACTTATGATGAATGCGCTGCTGGTGACGTATAAGGGAGGATGTTCCGAGGTGGTTAACGTCCTTACCCCTACTTATTACAGCTTGACAAAGGCAACACACGGCTTGACACCTGTTGTCCGCATTTGTGTTAAAATAATTGCACACCGAAGAGGTGATTTTTTTTTGTAATTTGACCAGGCATGTCAATGGCCATATTCGTCCCATGGACAACAGGTGTTTCCCCGGGTGCCTGACTTAAACAAACCACCTCACCATCAGAATCCTCCTTGTCAATTTCCTCCTCAGCGCCAGCAACACCCATATCCTCATCCTGGTGTACTTCAACAGTGACATCTTCAATTTGACTATCAGGAACTGGACTGCGGGTGCTCCTTCCAGCACTTGCAGGGGGCGTGCAAATGGTGGAAGGCGCCACCTCATCCCGTCCAGTGTTGGGAAGGTCAGGCATCGCAGCCGACACAATTGGACTCTCCTTGGGGATTTGTGATTTAGAAGAACGCACAGTTCTTTGCTGTGCTTTTGCCAGCTTAAGTCTTTTCATTTTTCTAGCGAGAGGATGAGTGCTTCCATCCTCATGTGAAGCTGAACCACTAGCCATGAACATAGGCCAGGGCCTCAGCTGTTCCTTGCCACTCCATGTCGTAAATGGCATATTGGCAAGTTTACGCTTCTCCTCAGACGCTTTTAATTTTGATTTTTGGGTCATTTTACTGAACTTTTGTGTTTTGGATTTTACATGCTCTCTACTATGACATTGGGCATCGGCCTTGGCAGACGACGTTGATGGCATTTCATCGTCTCGGCCATGACTAGTGGCAGCAGCTTCAGCACGAGGTGGAAGTGGATCTTGATATTTCCCTATGTTATCCTCCACATTTTTGTTCTCCATTTTTTAATGTGTGGAATTATATGCCAGTAATAGATTAACGAATAATACTGGTGGTCACTGGTCAGCAAAACTCTGCACTGTACTCGTCCTATATAATATACTGGTGGTCCCCAGTCCCCACAATAAAGCAGTGTGAGCACAGATATATGTAGCACACTGAGCACAGATATGGAGCCTTTTTCAGGCAGACAACGTATACTGGTGGTCACTGGTCAGCAAAACTCTGCACTGTACTCCTCCTATATAATATACTGGTTGTCCCCAGTTCCCACAATAAAGCAGTGTGAGCACAGATATATGCAGCACACTGAGCACAGATATGGAACGTTTTTCTGGCAGACAACGTATACTGGTGGTCACTGGTCAGCAAAACTCCGCACTGTACTCCTCCTATATAATATACTGGTGGTCCCCAGTCCCCACAATAAAGCAGTGTGAACACAGATATATGCAGGACGCTGAGCACAGATATGGAACGTTTTTCTGGCAGATAACGTATACTGGTGGTCACTGGTCAGCAAAACTCTGTACTGTACTCCTCCTATATAATACTGCTGGTCCCCAGTCCCCACAATAAAGCAGTGTGAGCACAGATATATGCAGCACACTGAGCACAGATATGGATTGTTTTTTAGCAGACAATGTATACTGGTGGTCACTGGTCAGCAAAACTCTGCACTGTACTCCTCCTATATAATATACTGGTGGTCCCCAGTCCCCACAATAAAGCAGTGTGAGCACAGATATATGCAGCACACTGAGCACAGATATGGAGCCTTTTTCAGGCAGACAACGTATACTGGTGGTCACTGGTCAGCAAAACTCCGCACTGTACTCCTCCTATATAATATACTGGTGGTCCCCAGTCCCCACAATAAAGCAGTGTGAGCACAGATATATGCAGCACACTGAGCACAGATATGGAACGTTTTTTAGGCAGACAACGTATACTGGTGGTCACTGGTCAGCAAAACTCCGCACTGTACACCTCCTATATAATATACTGGTGGTCCCTAGTCCCCACAATAAAGCTGTGTGAGCACAGATATATGCAGCACACTGAGCACAGATATGGAACGTTTTTCAGGCAGACAACGTATACTGGTGGTCACTGGTCAGCAAAACTCTGCACTGTACTCCTCCTATATAATATACTGGTTGTCCCCAGTTCCCACAATAAAGCAGTGTGAGCACAGATATATGCAGCACACTGAGCACAGATATGGAGCCTTTTTCAGGCAGACAACGTATACTAATGGTCACTTGTCAGCAAAACTCTGCACTGTACTCCTCCTATATAATATACTGGTGGTCCCCAGTCCCCACAATAAAGCAGTGTGAGCACAGATATATGCAGCACACTGAGCACAGATATGGAGCCTTTTTCAGGCAGACAACGTATACTAATGGTCACTTGTCAGCAAAACTCTGCACTGTACTCCTCCTATATAATATACTGGTGGTCCCCAGTCCCCACAATAAAGCAGTGTGAGCACAGATATATGCAGGACACTGAGCACAGATATGGAACGTTTTTCAGGCAGACAACGTATTCTGGTGGTCACTGGGAAGCGAAACTCTGCACTGTACTCCTCCTATATAATACTGCTGGTCCCCAGTCCCCACAATAAAGCAGTGTGAGCACAGATATGTGCAGCACACTGAGCACAGATATGGAACGTTTTTAAGACAGACAACGTATACTGGTGGTCACTGGTCAGCAAAACTCTGCACTGTACTCCTCCTATGTAATATACTGGTGGTCCCCAGTCCCCACAATAAAGCAGTGTGAGCACAGATATATGCAGCACACTGAGCACAGATATGGAGTGTTTTTCAGGCAGACAACGTATACTGGTGGTCACTGTCAGCAAAACTCTGTACTGTACTCCTCCTATATAATATACTGCTGGTCTCCAGTCCCCACAATAAAGCAGTGTGAGCACAGATATATGCAGCACACTGAGCACAGATATGGAACGTTTTTCAGGCAGACAACGTATACTGGTGGTCACTGGTCAGCAAAACTCCGCACTGTACTCCTCCTATATAATATACTGGTGGTCCCCAGTCCCCACAATAAAGCAGTGTGAGCACAGACATATGCAGCACACTGAGCACAAATATGGAACCTTTTTCAGGCAGACAACGTATTCTGGTGGTCACTGGTCAGCAAAACTCTGCACTGTACTCCTCCTATATAATATACTGGTGGTCCCCAGTCCCCACAATAAAGCAGTGTGAGCACAGATATATGCAGTACACTGAGCACAGATATGGAACATTTTTCAGGGAGACAACGTATACTGGTGGTCACTGGTCAGCAAAACTCTGCACTGATAAAGCTAAATATTTATCTTATTTAAAACCCTTTAAGAGGCCTAAGAACACTGTACGCTATTGACGTATGGAGTACCGTAAGGGTACGCACGTTGCGTAGCAATCGCTTAGCCGAGGTCGAGACGCTCACACGTCACGTTCGCTCACGGCCAAGAGATCACAGGCAGGCACACTATTGGCTGCCGACTAACGTAATGATTTGCTATAGCGATGCGAACGCTCGAGACCACGAGGAGATCACCAGCGGCGCAGACGCTCACAATGTTAAACCTTTGTAACTATGCCATAAAACAGTGTATTATGCAGTAAACCTTGGTGCAGAGATTGAGTGTAGATGCAACACCGTGTAACCTTATTAACTTAAAAGCTGTTCGAGCGTCACCGACACTCTGAGAATACTTAACACTATAAGAAATACACAAATACCGTGCTTAGGGTCTAACGCCTAATATGAATGTTATACTTGAAAAAGAATAATACAATTACAAGTCACACACTACAATATAACATAGACTAACTAACCAGATAACTACACAGTAAATACAATACAATACAATTACGTTTTAAGGGAAAATGAAAGAAAAAGGAGAAGAGAGAGAGAGAGAGAGAGATATGGCCCATAATAACAAGAAAGACAATATGATTGCGGAGAAAACTTACGCACAAGGGGAACGATCGCATGCGCCTCTGGACATCCAGCTCCCGATTTTCAGTAATGAGAACCGTTGAAGAGTGAGCTGGATGTGATCGGCTTGTCTATTTATGCCCCACACACAATACAATTCAATGGTCCCTACAATCTCATTGTTCATTGGACACAGGAATTCCTCCTCGCATTATAACAAAAGGTCATAGGTTGATTCATACAGGTGGGCTGTGACGATTTCCAACTGCTCAGGTGGGTGGGAAACTGGGTTTCCCGCCGCATGGATAAGTAAGTGCAAATAATAGTAAATGGATATAAACTTCTTATGTCCATAACTATTCGCACGAGCGATTAATCCGCTTCAAACCAACACCGGAATATTGCTAATTAAATACTCTTCCGATGGATACTAAACACCACAGTATTACTCCTGTCCGACCCTTCGTATCAAACAAAGAGGGATTTCTCTGTCCATGAACATGCTACATTAACCAAACTTTCAGAATCTATCAAAGGGACCATGATCTACAAAATACATTATATAGTGAAAATATGTAACGATTGAGTCGCACGCTACGAACACATGAACTCTACCGTAAATGCACATACTGCGCGCCCGCGGGTGCCCGCAACAGCGAGTATGCGCATGCACGGGAGAGCGCACGCATGCGCAGCAGGGACACATATGAGGTGCAAATATGGCAGTGTGCATCGTGATATTTTTCTGACTTTGACAGTCCACCCTTTGGCAGTCAACAATAACTGCCACTTCCTAAAACATTTCAAAACGAGAAAAATATATGTCAGGGGTTAATACATTTCCATGGTTGGGTAGGGGAGGAGAGGAGAAGGTAGGAAAAGGGTATGACCTAGTGAGATAGCAGAAGCATGTGTGTATGAATCCGTGTTTGGGGGTCATGTATCATCGTGCCGTACGTGTTTTAAATCAAGCTTCGAGGCATTGCGAAGTATACATTTGAATTCCTTCTTATCCCGTGGTACGGGTCTGTGGATGGGCTGTCAAACTTTACCGAGCTCTTTTCGGCTGTGGTTGTAACAAATGGGGAGCACATTTTAGTTGATGATACATGAATGGGGGAATATGTGATTGCTGATATCTGTGCCTGTATTCCCTATTGACTATGTGTGTAATTACCTGAAGGTTGTAGAGATGAAGAAAAGACATAATTACGGTAAATGCAGTGGTATTCTATGTCAGGTAAATGAACATTTGTCGGTTGAAGTCTTGTTCGGTGTCTGTTGAATGCAGTCTTCTTTGTGCTTTTGCCAAAAGGCGTGTGGGCAAAAAGCTTTGTCAATGTCCATAGATTTACAAAAGTGTTGGGCTAGCGTAATTTTAAAATTTCTAGGGAAACTGGGGATCTATGGCAAAGTTCATCAAATATCTGTGTATAAGGTTGTCAAAACTTCTTCTTTAATCCATCAGTTGTCTGTATACAGGATCATCAAATTCCTCGTCCAAGTGGGTCTTTTTACCTTGGAGAAAACGGAAAAACAGGTGAAAGAAACGGACCGTAGAAATCGCATTTTCATCACATCATTGTTTCTACATTTGGGTCATAAATCAAATCCATTGGAATTACAATTTCCTCACTCCTTAAACTCATCACCCTGGTACTTCGTTTACACTTCGTTAAAGCCTGACCGCATCTAAATATTAAGCCAATCATTATGATAACACCTAAGATACATAGGAGAAACTTCCCAACATCCATTATGACTCCTTGAGCCCATTCTCCTAAACCAGTGAACCAATTTCGCGGGTTCAACCATGACACCCAACCAGTCAGCTCATTACCTACAGCAGCAAGAGTGAGATTGTGTCTCCTGCGAAATTCCCACTTCAGTTGGAGAATATCGTCCATCTTTTGGTCTATGACCTCGACCGGGTCCTCGGTACTATTTGTAATATATGTGCAACATTTCACGCCGTACTGCGTTGCCAGTGTGACACAATATCCACCTGTCACTGCAGTGAGATAATTGAGAATCATTCTATGCTGAACCAGTTCTGTTTTATAAGCTTGAAGTTCTCTTCCAGTATACCTAAACGTGTCATCATACATTTCTGTGATATTGTCTAACAAATTTGCGAGCGCAGATATGTATTTATAATTCAACACTCCTCTGGCGGTGCGAGTGATGTCTAACGCGATTAGAAACTGAATCCCGGTGGATTCATGGATCATGTAAGAGGCCGGATGCTCTGTTCTTTCTATCAGGTGCCGTTTAACTACGTGCTCGTAATGGGTGTGAGTATAAGGAGCTTGGGCAACACGGTGTATATCTTTCATTTTGGCATGTGATACAGTCATTACTTCAGGCAATACTTTTCCAATATAACACAATCCTTCAGAGTTTGGGGCAAGCCACTTATACGCCTTCCTCCCGCATATGAAATATGCATCATCGGGGAGAACATATGGGACGGAGTAGGACATAACCATATTACACATCTTCCATGTGAAATCTCCTAACCCTAATTCTCCCATCTGTCTAGTACACGTATCAGCTTGTACGATATGTGCACAGTATCCTGGTGATACCTCTCCAACTCTCGTAATCCTATTTCCTAGGGTATACCTATATCGGAAAGATTTTCCTCTACTGGCTATGTGGCGTATAAGCTCTGTATCTGTCGGCATTCTATCTGCTCTATATGAAAAGGTCATGGTTTGGTTACTCCATGACACTTCCCAATTTCCCGGCTTTCGGGGATTGGAAATGTTAAAGCATATGAGGGATCTATCCACATGATATTGGTGGAGCTTCAAACTAGGAGGACTGGAGATATTAAACCTCTTGTCCACCGGCCTCCCACCACTTAGCTCAAGTACCTCCCCTATCGTTAAAGGAAATGGTACTAGTCCTGATTTGCTATGACCTTGAGGTACTTGAGAGCATACCCAACAATCTGTTTGATTTAGCACACTACCCACTAAGGAGTGATAGTCACTCAAGGGATGCCGGTCCATGTGGATATTAAAACTGGATTGGCATTTCTTGATGCATCCATCCTCAACTACGTTGTCACAGAGCCTACAGATACAGTTTTCTTCAGCTAACAATCCCCAAAAAATGTTTACAAATAACATGGCTGTTAGATTGTTTCCGGTACTCGCCTTTGTTCGGTGCTTGTGTTGCTATTGGAAATTTACACCTCCGTCTTAGTCATTGGAACCTTTCTGGTGTCAAAACTTCTTTCTCGACCTCACTGGTACTCTCACCGAAACAGACTGCTCTGGTCAACATCAGGGTCAACAGGAAAATCCATATCACAGTCTCTTGTGGCAAGTCCATCTTACAGGAGGAGAAAAGAAGAAATTTGTAATGGGGTACAGAAAAACAGTTTGAGGGGGAGAGAAACTTGTTACGATAATTAAGTTCTCTAGTCTTGTTGTTCTTCTTTTTCTGCTGTCATCTCAAAGGTGCTGTCTCTCAGTCTTCCAAACGAACATTCCGGTGATGCAATATTTCTTCCAAACCAGCGATCTTTCTGTAAGGAGCAAAAATCTTGCATTACCATTTGTCTAGCTGATGTATGACATACCATCTTTAAACCATGAAAACATGAGTGAGAAGAGAGGAAAATAAAAAAAACAAAAGGGAGAGAACAATTCATATGCATATATATATTACATAAATCAACAATAACCAGCAATAGGAAAAGAGAAAAAAACATTTTTCGAACATTTTTTTTTTAAACATTGTCAGATCATCAGGCTGTCATATCTACATGTCCAATGGTTTCCTTGCGCAGTCCCTCCCCACCAGCACCTGCATTACTCCACTGTCTGTATCTGGCCAGGATACATTGATGCGGATAGGTCATGCTGGGGTTTGGTAGACTTCTGCAAAGACCAAGCGGATATGCAATGTTTGAGTCCTTACTAATAATCGTCAGAGATGGGGAGAGAGAGAGAAAAAAAAAACATTTTTCACAAATACATTTACAACGTTTCACCTTGTCATTCCTGTGTCTTCAGTGAATGACCTCCCAATTTATTAACCGTTACTTCAGGCTTACCATCAGTCCTAATGATCACCTTTCCTGACTACATATCATGGGTGTGGCCCAAAATTCTTCCTAAAAGATCCCTGATTATAATTGTGTGTGTTATAATTTTGCTCATTTCTTGGTCTAGGGGGTCTGACTTTATGTGGGTTATTACAGTTGCTGGCATAATGCCCTTCTCTTCTACAATGATAACAAATCCTTGGCTTTCTCCATGTGCTAGGGGCCTGGGGTTCCGGTCGACTTGATGCCTCCTCTAGTGCTTGGATGCTCAGTACCATCAACCGCTCTCCCTGTGCTTCCCTGGTTCTTTGGATATTTTGGTCATGCTCGATAGCGGACTCTCTTAATGCAGCCACCGAGATACCTCTCCAATGAGGTATAGAGGTTTGTACCCTAATTTTTAGTGTGTCTTTTAAGCTGTCCATTAATACAGACACAGCTACCTCTCTGTGGTGTACGTTAGTTTCAATGTCATCTATACCAGTGTACCTAGCCATATCCGGCAGAGCCCGGTGAAAATACTCTGATGCGGATTCACCTTCTTTTTGTTTTATTGTAAAGATTTTATTCCACTTTACTACTGTAGGAAAATATACTCCTAACTGTAGATTGATTCTTTTTACATTATCTTGGTTATACTTGTCTGTTAGTGGTACTTCCTCATCTAGCTTACAATCAGCGATAAATTTCAATGAATCAACATCGGGGGGTAAACATGCCCTCAAAACTGTCCTCCAATCTTTGTTATTTGGCTCTGCAGTGTTTCCTAGCACTCTAATGTATTTTTTGACAAGCAACTAAGTCTTTCCTGGGATCAGGAAATTCAGACAGAATTGTTCTTAATTCTGTTCGGGAAAAGGGGCAGTACATGGCGATGTTCCTGACAGGAGTGACTCCTGAAGAGTCAGTTTTCCCATTTGGTACTGCAATTACCTTGACAGGATTAAGTCCAGTAACGTCATTCTGAATTGATTCCACGATATGAGGTACATTTGTTTGTGCGTGATGTATAATACCATACGTACCTGTGGATACGACCTCACCTGACCCTCCGTTAGGGGGTTTGATTACAGTCTTTACCGATTTGGTCGCGTCCACCTGGATGTCTTGTGTGATGGCTGCTGGAAAAGGCTCCGACATTGTGCTGGGCTCACTTTCTTGTTGGTGTTCCTGAGGAAAGTTTAACAAGGGGTGCGACTTGCATGGGTTAATAGTTGTACATTTAACACTTTCATTTTTATAAACCTTATTACGTTTGTTACATTCATTCTTAATATAGTTACTAAGTGCACTTTTATCGCACCCCATCGTGCCTTTCTCCGCAACCATAATCCTCTCCATTGCCATGTCTCTCCTCTCAGGATGAAAGTTAGGTATGTAAGTTACATTTCTTTGCATGTCACTTTCCTGTAGCCATATCTGTAAACAATCATTATGTTTAACTCGTTGTTTCCAGGATTTTATGAGACAGATCCTTCGCCTTAAATTATGCAATACCTCTAAGTCAAAACTACCTATCCCGGGAAATGGTGCCTTATCCCCCGCAGTCATTCGTGTCCATTCATCACAAAAGGTCTCAGTGTGGGGACCATACCTCCTCCACATTACTAACCGAGCAGACCCTCGGGGTCTGCAAGCCTCTGCAGTCTGAACCCTGACTGCTGAACGTCCCTGTGTTGTGCACTTGGCTACTATTGTGGACCTTTTTAACACAGAAAAACTTCCTAAAATGCACCAAACACAGAAGTCTACGGTGGAAATCCTTAAAGCTCTTCCACTGAACTCCTTCTGTTCCGAGTACAACGAATCCGCCCCTTTTAGCAGACACGTGTAACCGTTACAGGCCCTATCTCTAGAGATTTTCCTGAGAGACCAGTGAAAATTCCCTTCTTTACACAAATCACGCTTGCATGTGCTCTCTACAACACGTATGAGGGCAAGATTTACGCATGGATATACTACCTCATATCACGTTGCGTTATTGGTCACACATACAACCGTGCGGTCCAATCGTACCACTTATAGACACTTGTTGCCCATAAATGGTAGGATCATTGGAGTCTCCCTACTGTGCTCCAAAACAGCCAGAGCGTAATACAACGAAAACTTTATCACACTTGCACGTTTTCACTCAGACCGTGCTCATCACGTTCCACCAAAGATCACCCAGATCACTCAGTTCACAAAGCGGGATTCAATACACTCATACCGTTTTCAACCCACTATCATTCTTATAGTTTTCTGATCAGAAAAATCATTTCCCGTAGTCTGATAGCTGTCCCCAGAGGCATTACAGTAAAGTAAGGTATTTAAACTAAGTTTTGGAAAAACTGAAATCAATTTGTGCTATTATCACGTGGCTATGCTATACCGCCCCCACTAAAACAATGCTATTGTGCGATTTGAGTTTCGGTGGGCGTACCCAGACGCTCCGTTGCGTAATATACGCTGCGTGCGTCGGCCTTTGTGTTGCGTTCGCGAGTCTCAGCCTTTTGTTAGAGACACGTGTACGCTGGCCATACAAAAATACAATTAGCACGTTTATCAATGTAGATGATCTTTAACTGTAATCATCTACCAAGCACCACACAGGTCTTTCCTTGTATCTCAGGCGAAGCTGTGCGTGTGTTTTACAAATTACCCCTTAATGTATCGTTTTTACTCTTTAACTACCAATAGCAACAAATCTTTCTCAGCACGTTTATCAATTATACAATGGCAAACAGGAGAGTGATATGAATATACACGAAAAAGAAATGCAGCTATATGCGTGTGTACACAAAACAGAAATAAAACAGTTTTAAAAGATACTAGTGTGTTGTTCTTACCTCCGGTTCCCGGATTCCTTCAGCACCCTTTACTAAGCGAAGCAGACGCTTATCCCGTCAGCACTGCGAAGAATATGATCTCCCGCCCTTTGCTGATGGATAATGTCTGCTGAAATTACCTAGCAGAGATATGTGAAGGACTGGACGAGCAGCCAATTGATAAAGCTAAATATTTATCTTATTTAAAACCCTTTAAGAGGCCTAAGAACACTGTACGCTATTGACGTATGGAGTACCGTAAGGGTACGCACGTTGCGTAGCAATCGCTTAGCCGAGGTCGAGACGCTCACGCGTCACGTTCGCTCACGGCCAAGAGATCACAGGCAGGCACACTATTGGCTGCCGACTAACGTAATGATTTGCTATAGCCATGCGAACGCTCGAGACCACGAGGAGATCACCAGCGGCGCAGACGCTCACAATGTTAAACCTTTGTAACTATACCATAAAACAGTGTATTATGCAGTAAACCTTGGTGCAGAGATTGAGTGTAGATTGCAACACCGTGTAACCTTATTAACTTAAAAGCTGTTCGAGCGTCACCGACACTCTGAGAATACTTAACACTATAAGAAATACACAAATACCGTGCTTAGGGTCTAACGCCTAATATGAATGTTATACTTGAAAAAGAATAATACAATTACAAGTCACACACTACAATATAACATAGACTAACTAACCAGATAACTACACAGTAAATACAATACAATACAATTACGTTTTAAGGGAAAATGAAAGAAAAAGGAGAAGAGAGAGAGAGAGAGAGATATGGCCCATAATAACAAGAAAGACAATATGATTGCGGAGAAAACTTACGCACAAGGGGAACGATCGCATGCGCCTCTGGACATCCAGCTCCCGATTTTCAGTAATGAGAACCGTTGAAGAGTGAGCTGGATGTGATCGGCTTGTCTATTTATGCCCCACACACAATACAATTCAATGGTCCCTACAATCTCATTGTTCATTGGACACAGGAATTCCTCCTCGCATTATAACAAAAGGTCATAGGTTGATTCATACAGGTGGGCTGTGACGATTTCCAACTGCTCAGGTGGGTGGGAAACTGGGTTTCCCGCCGCATGGATAAGTAAGTGCAAATAATAGTAAATGGACATAAACTTCTTATGTCCATAACTATTCGCACGAGCGATTAATCCGCTTCAAACCAACACCGGAATATTGCTAATTAAATACTCTTCCGATGGATACTAAACACCACAGTATTACTCCTGTCCGACCCTTCGTATCAAACAAAGAGGGATTTCTCTGTCCATGAACATGCTACATTAACCAAACTTTCAGAATCTATCAAAGGGACCATGATCTACAAAATACATTATATAGTGAAAATATGTAACGATTGAGTCGCACGCTACGAACACATGAACTCTACCGTAAATGCACATACTGCGCGCCCGCGGGTGCCCGCAACAGCGAGTATGCGCACGCACGGGAGAGCGCACGCATGCGCAGCAGGGACACATATGAGGTGCAAATATGGCAGTGTGCATCGTGATATTTTTCTGACTTTGACAGCACTATACTCCTCCTATATAATATACTGGTGGTCCCCAGTCCCCACAAGAAAGCAGTGTGAGCACAGATATATGCAGCACACTGAGCACAGATATGGAACGTTTTTCAGGCAGACAACGTATACTGGTGGTCACTGGTCAGCAAAACTCTGCACTGTACTCCTCCTATATAATATACTGATGGTCCCCAGAATAAAGATATTTGCACTGCTGCCCCCTGAAACAAAGTGAGAGGACGCCAGCCACGTCCTCTCACTATCATTTCCAATGCACGAGTGAAAAATGGCGGCGACGCGCGGCTCCTTATATAGAATCCGAATCTCGCAAGAATCCAACAGCGGGATGATGACGTTCGGGCACGCTCGGGTTAACCGAGCCATACAGGAGAATCTTAGTCTGCCTCGGACCCGTGTAAAAAGGGTGAAGTTCGGGGGGGGTTCGGATTCCGAGGAACCGAACCCGCTCATCACTAGTTTACAGGTGGCATTATACAACTGGCACAACTATGGACTTTCCATGAATCCATAAGCTGAAGATGAACTTCTGAGCTCGACTTGGACTCCCACTATTCATCAGGCAGTTTGTATTGGGCATCTTACAACTTACTCTGTCAACAATGGAAGCTCATTGGACAAAACTAACAGTATACTCTGCAAGGTTCACAGCCATCTCTGTTTTCTAAGGGTTGGGGAACTCTTCTCATCTCATACAGTCTTCCTCTACTGCCTAGCTCTAAGTCACACGTTAGTACTCCATTTCAAATGTGATTGGCCTTGGAATGAATGATGGCTATACAGTAGATGCACGGCATTCCCAGTTGCTGTGGCTCCACTGTACTCCTGTGCTCATTGTTCTTCTTCTTCATACTTTCTGGCAAAAATATATTTTATCTTGGTGGTACGGATTAGAGATGAGCGGGTTCGGTTTCTCTGAATCCGAACCCGCCAGAACTTCATGTTTTTTTTCACGGGTCCGAGCGACTCGGATCTTCCCGCCTTGCTCGGTTAACCCGAGCGCGCCCGAACGTCATCATGACGCTGTCGGATTCTCGCGAGGCTCGGATTCTATCGCGAGACTCGGATTCTATATAAGGAGCCGCGCGTCGCCGCCATTTTCACACGTGCATTGAGATTGATAGGGAGAGGACGTGGCTGGCGTCCTCTCCATTTAGATTATAAGAGACTGAGAGAGATTTACTGGAGCTGACTAGGAGGAGTACTGTTACTGTAGAAGTGTAGAGACTGAGTGGAGAGAGTTTACTAGTGAGGACAGTGCAGTTTACTTTATAATCCGTTCTCTGCCTGAAAAAAGCGATACACAGCACACAGTGACTCAGTCACATACCATATCTGTGTGCACTGCTCAGGCTCAGGCCAGTGTGCTGCATCATCTATTATCTATATATAATATTATATATATCTGTCTGACTGCTCAGCTCACACAGCTTATAATTGTGGGGGAGACTGGGGAGCACTACTGCAGTGCCAGTTATAGGTTATAGCAGGAGCCAGGAGTACATAATATATTATATAGTGAGTGACCACCAGACACACAGTGCAGTTTATTTAATATATCCGTTCTCTGCCTGAAAAAAGCGATACACACAGTGACTCAGTCAGTCACATACCATATCTGTGTGCACTGCTCAGGCTCAGGCCAGTGTGCTGCATCATCTATTATCTATATATAATATTATATATATCTGTCTGACTGCTCAGCTCACACAGCTTATAATTGTGGGGGAGACTGGGGAGCACTATTGCAGTGCCAGTTATAGGTTATAGCAGGAGCCAGGAGTACATAATATATTATATAGTGAGTGACCACCAGACACACAGTGCAGTTTATTTAATATATCCGTTCTCTGCCTGAAAAAAGCGATACACACAGTGACTCAGTCAGTCACATACCATATCTGTGTGCACTGCTCAGGCTCAGGCCAGTGTGCTGCATCATCTATTATCTATATATAATATTATATATATATCTGTCTGACTGCTCAGCTCACACAGCTTATAATTGTGGGGGAGACTGGGGAGCACTACTGCAGTGCCAGTTATAGGTTATAGCAGGAGCCAGGAGTACATAATATATTATATAGTGAGTGACCACCAGACACACAGTGCAGTTTATTTAATATATCCGTTCTCTGCCTGAAAAAAGCGATACACACAGTGACTCAGTCAGTCACATACCATATCTGTGTGCACTGCTCAGGCTCAGGCCAGTGTGCTGCATCATCTATTATCTATATATAATATTATATATATCTGTCTGACTGCTCAGCTCACACAGCTTATAATTGTGGGGGAGACTGGGGAGCACTACTGCAGTGCCAGTTATAGGTTATAGCAGGAGCCAGGAGTACATATTATATTAAAATTAAACAGTGCACACTTTTGCTGCAGGAGTGCCACTGCCAGTGTGACTGACCAGTGACCTGACCACACTGACCACCAGTATAGTTAGTAGTATACTTATATTGTGATTGCCTGAAAAAGTTAAACACTCGTCGTGTGACTTCACTTGTGTGTTTTTTTTTTTTTATTCTATAAAAATAAAACTCATTCTGCTGACAGACAGTGTCCAGCAGGTCCGTCATTATATAATATATAATATATACCTGTCCGGCTGCAGTAGTGATATATATATATTTTTTATATCATTTATCATCCAGTCGCAGCAGACACAGTACGGTAGTTCACGGCTGTGGCTACCTCTGTGTCTCTGCACTCGGCAGGCAGTCCGTCCATAATTGTAATACCACCTAACCGTGGATTTTTTTCATTCTTCTTTATACATACATAGTTACATAGACATCTTCTCTTTATCAACCAGTCTATATTAGCTGCAGACACAGTACAGTACGGTAGTTCACAGCTGTGGCTACCTCTGTGTCTGCACTCGGCAGGCAGTCCGTCCATAATTGTATACCACCTAACCGTGGTTTTTTTTCATTCTTCTTTATACATACATAGTTACATAGACATCTTCTCTTTATCAACCAGTCTATATTAGCTGCAGACACAGTACAGTACGGTAGTTCACGGCTGTGGCTACCTCTGTGTCTGCACTCGGCAGGCAGTCCGTCCATAATTGTATACCACCTAACCGTGGATTTTTTTCAGTCTTCTTTATACATACATAGTTACATAGACATCTTCTCTTTATCAACCAGTCTATATTAGCTGCAGACACAGTACAGTACGGTAGTTCACGGCTGTGGCTACCTCTGTGTCTGCAGTCGGCAGGCAGTCCATAATTGTATACTAGTATCCATCTCCATTGTTTACCTGAGGTGCCTTTTAGTTGTGCCTATTAAAATATGGAGAACAAAAATGTTGAGGTTCCAAAATTAGGGAAAGATCAAGATCCACTTCCACCTCGTGCTGAAGCTGCTGCCACTAGTCATGGCCGAGACGATGAAATGCCAGCAACGTCGTCTGCCAAGGCCGATGCCCAATGTCATAGTACAGAGCATGTCAAATCCAAAACACCAAATATCAGAAAAAAAAGGACTCCAAAACCTAAAATAAAATTGTCGGAGGAGAAGCGTAAACTTGCCAATATGCCATTTACCACACGGAGTGGCAAGGAACGGCTGAGGCCCTGGCCTATGTTCATGGCTAGTGGTTCAGCTTCACATGAGGATGGAAGCACTCAGCCTCTCGCTAGAAAAATGAAAAGACTCAAGCTGGCAAAAGCAGCACAGCAAAGAACTGTGCATTCTTCGAAATCCCAAATCCACAAGGAGAGTCCAATTGTGTCGGTTGCGATGCCTGACCTTCCCAACACTGGACGTGAAGAGCATGCGCCTTCCACCATTTGCACGCCCCCTGCAAGTGCTGGAAGGAGCACCCACAGTCCAGTTCCTGATAGTCAGATTGAAGATGTCAGTGTTGAAGTACACCAGGATGAGGAGGATATGGGTGTTGCTGGCGCTGGGGAGGAAATTGACCAGGAGGATTCTGATGGTGAGGTGGTTTGTTTAAGTCAGGCACCCGGGGAGACACCTGTTGTCCGTGGGAGGAATATGGCCGTTGACATGCCAGGTGAAAATACCCAAAAAATCAGCTCTTCGGTGTGGAGGTATTTCACCAGAAATGCGGACAACAGGTGTCAAGCCGTGTGTTCCCTTTGTCAAGCTGTAATAAGTAGGGGTAAGGACGTTAACCACCTCGGAACATCCTCCCTTATACGTCACCTGCAGCGCATTCATAATAAGTCAGTGACAAGTTCAAAAACTTTGGGTGACAGCGGAAGCAGTCCACTGACCAGTAAATCCCTTCCTCTTGTAACCAAGCTCACGCAAACCACCCCACCAACTCCCTCAGTGTCAATTTCCTCCTTCCCCAGGAATGCCAATAGTCCTGCAGGCCATGTCACTGGCAATTCTGACGAGTCCTCTCCTGCCTGGGATTCCTCCGATGCATCCTTGCGTGTAACGCCTACTGCTGCTGGCGCTGCTGTTGTTGCCGCTGGGAGTCGATGGTCATCCCAGAGGGGAAGTCGTAAGCCCACTTGTACTACTTCCAGTAAGCAATTGACTGTTCAACAGTCCTTTGCGAGGAAGATGAAATATCACAGCAGTCATCCTACTGCAAAGCGGATAACTGAGGCCTTGACAACTATGTTGGTGTTAGACGTGCGTCCGGTATCCGCCGTTAGTTCACAGGGAACTAGACAATTTATTGAGGCAGTGTGCCCCCGTTACCAAATACCATCTAGGTTCCACTTCTCTAGGCAGGCGATACCGAGAATGTACACGGACGTCAGAAAAAGACTCACCAGTGTCCTAAAAAATGCAGTTGTACCCAATGTCCACTTAACCACGGACATGTGGACAAGTGGAGCAGGGCAGGGTCAGGGCTATATGACTGTGACAGCCCACTGGGTAGATGTATGGACTCCCGCCGCAAGAACAGCAGCGGCGGCACCAGTAGCAGCATCTCGCAAACGCCAACTCTTTCCTAGGCAGGCTACGCTTTGTATCACCGCTTTCCAGAATACGCACACAGCTGAAAACCTCTTACGGCAACTGAGGAAGATCATCGCGGAATGGCTTACCCCAATTGGACTCTCCTGTGGATTTGTGGCATCGGACAACGCCAGCAATATTGTGTGTGCATTAAATATGGGCAAATTCCAGCACGTCCCATGTTTTGCACATACCTTGAATTTGGTGGTGCAGAATTTTTTAAAAAACGACAGAGGCGTGCAAGAGATGCGGTCGGTGGCCAGAAAAATTGCGGGACACTTTCGGCGTACAGGCACCACGTACAGAAGACTGGAGCACCACCAAAAACTACTGAACCTGCCCTGCCATCATCTGAAGCAAGAAGTGGTAACGAGGTGGAATTCAACCCTCTATATGCTTCAGAGGTTGGAGGAGCAGCAAAAGGCCATTCAAGCCTATACAATTGAGCACGATATAGGTGGTGGAATGCACCTGTCTCAAGTGCAGTGGAGAATGATTTCAACGTTGTGCAAGGTTCTGATGCCCTTTGAACTTGCCACACGTGAAGTCAGTTCAGACACTGCCAGCCTGAGTCAGGTCATTCCCCTCATCAGGCTTTTGCAGAAGAAGCTGGAGGCATTGAAGAAGGAGCTAAAAGGGAGCGATTCCGCTAGGCATGTGGGACTTGTGGATGCAGCCCTTAATTCGCTTAACAAGGATTCACGGGTGGTCAATCTGTTGAAATCAGAGCACTACATTTTGGCCACCGTGCTCGATCCTAGATTTAAAGCCTACCTTGGATCTCTCTTTCCGGCAGACACAAGTCTGCTTGGGTGCAAAGACCTGCTGGTGACAAAATTGTCAAGTCAAGCGGAACGCGACCTGTCAACATCTCCTCCTTCACATTCTCCCGCAACTGGGGGTGCGAGGAAAAGGCTCAGAATTCCGAGCCCACCCGCTGGCGGTGATGCAGGGCAGTCTGGAGCGACTGCTGATGCTGACATCTGGTCCGGACTGAAGGACCTGACAACGATTACGGACATGTCGTCTACTGTCACTGCATATGATTCTCTCAACATTGATAGAATGGTGGAGGATTATATGAGTGACCGCATCCAAGTAGGCACGTCACACAGTCCGTACTTATACTGGCAGGAAAAAGAGGCAATTTGGAGGCCCTTGCACAAACTGGCTTTATTCTACCTAAGTTGCCCTCCCACAAGTGTGTACTCCGAAAGAGTGTTTAGTGCCGCCGCTCACCTTGTCAGCAATCGGCGTACGAGGTTACATCCAGAAAATGTGGAGAAGATGATGTTCATTAAAATGAATTATAATCAATTCCTCCGCGGAGACATTGACCAGCAGCAATTGCCTCCACAAAGTACACAGGGAGCTGAGATGGTGGATTCCAGTGGGGACGAATTGATAATCTGTGAGGAGGGGGATGTACACGGTGATATATCGGAGGGTGAAGATGAGGTGGACATCTTGCCTCTGTAGAGCCAGTTTGTGCAAGGAGAGATTAATTGCTTCTTTTTTGGGGGGGGTCCAAACCAACCCGTCATATCAGTCACAGTCGTGTGGCAGACCCTGTCACTGAAATGATGGGTTGGTTAAAGTGTGCATGTCCTGTTTTGTTTATACAACATAAGGGTGGGTGGGAGGGCCCAAGGACAATTCCATCTTGCACCTCTTTTTTCTTTTCTTTTTCTTTGCATCATGTGCTGATTGGGGAGGGTTTTTTGGAAGGGACATCCTGCGTGACACTGCAGTGCCACTCCTAGATGGGCCCGGTGTTTGTGTCGGCCACTAGGGTCGCTAATCTTACTCACACAGTCAGCTACCTCATTGCGCCTCTTTTTTTCTTTGCGTCATGTGCTGTTTGGGGAGGGTTTTTTGGAAGGGACATCCTGCGTGACACTGCAGTGCCACTCCTAGATGGGCCCGGTGTTTGTGTCGGCCACTAGGGTCGCTAATCTTACTCACACAGCTACCTCATTGCGCCTCTTTTTTTCTTTGCGTCATGTGCTGTTTGGGGAGGGTTTTTTGGAAGGGCCATCCTGCGTGACACTGCAGTGCCACTCCTAGATGGGCCCGGTGTTTGTGTCGGCCACTAGGGTCGCTAATCTTACTCACACAGCTACCTCATTGCGCCTCTTTTTTTCTTTGCGTCATGTGCTGTTTGGGGAGGGTTTTTTGGAAGGGACATCCTGCGTGACACTGCAGTGCCACTCCTAGATGGGCCCGGTGTTTGTGTCGGCCACTAGGGTCGCTTATCTTACTCACACAGCGACCTCGGTGCAAATTTTAGGACTAAAAATAATATTGTGAGGTGTGAGGTATTCAGAATAGACTGAAAATGAGTGTAAATTATGGTTTTTGAGGTTAATAATACTTTGGGATCAAAATGACCCCCAAATTCTATGATTTAAGCTGTTTTTTAGTGTTTTTTAAAAAAAACACCGAATCCAAAACACACCCGAATCCGACAAAAAAAATTCGGTGAGGTTTTGCCAAAACGCGTTCGAACCCAAAACACGGCCGCGGAACCGAACCCAAAACCAAAACACAAAACCCGAAAAATTTCAGGCGCTCATCTCTAGTACGGATGCTATTTCTTTTAAGCACTGTATATATATTTATCACAACACAATTACTACTAATTGTATTAACTGTAAGCCTGATTCAGAGAAACATGCTAATGCAGCTACTAGTGCGATTTTCTACACAACATAACTGCAGATATCAGCAAGTGAAGATGCCACCAAGAAATGAAAAGAACTATATGCAAGAGCAAGGAATATCAGGATGAAGGTTAGACCTATGGCTACACCCAGCAGTAGTCATGCAGGTGCCATGTTTTTGTAAGTTAGGGCTGACATCAGATGCACACCCCAAAAATGGCCATGACATTCCTGTGTTTTAACAACCACTACCCGCTAACACCATGTTAACACCCCAAAACGTTAATTTCCTGTCAATCGCTTTGTGAAGAAGTCCTCATTGCATGCAGGTTTTAAGCGGCACCTTGAAGCATGCACAATGCGAATGCAGCACATGCACACTTTGGCGATAATTGGTCAGTTTGGTGGAGCATTGGTTCATTTAAGAAAATGCTTGCATCTGTTGTGTATAGGTGTCAGGTGCACTTTAATGATTAAAATATAAAAATATTTTTAGTTTCTTTTATATGTAAAATAGTAACAAAAAATAACTAAAAAAAGTATGCAATTAGGAATGTTTGTGCTTATTTTATATAATTCAATAGCTATGGAAAGAGAAACAAATGAAAAAAAAACACTCTAATTTCTGCTCCAGGTAACTAAGAGGTGAGAGGAAGTAACAGGAGAGAAATTAAACACTGAACAGCGTTGGCCTTAAAGTATCTCTGCCCGTGCTTGTGAGGTGAAGTGGGACAACCCAGCTGTATCTCAACATTAATTCCTCAATAATTAATGATAAATCCATTAAATTTTAATCGTGAGTTGATAAGTAATCGTCCGGATGTCATGTCACTTGAATGTAAATGTGGCAAGTTGCCTGAAAATGTTCTTTACACCATCTTTTCGCTCTTCTTTTGATCAGGTGAAGGTGCATAAAAGTATACTTTGATAAAGATGACACCAAATTTCAACCCAGTAAATTGTGAAATATTTGTATGCATATAATTTATATAATCTCAGGTACAAAAGTTGCCAGGTAGTAATGTGCAGAAGAATACCTCAACACAAACAGATTCTATAAGGCGCCCATAACTTTATTGCGATTAACATAAACCTTTCTTAAGCTAGCTTATCACTAAAATAAAACGACACACACTGAAATAAAGACATGGAAACGGTAGCTGGAGTTAAAGGTCAGACGATATTTATTGATCGCTGACCAACTCTTTAAACTATAATTGTAATTGAAATTGAAATTTATTTAGATTGTAAAGTTAAATTTAAATTGGAGGATGGCAAAGGAAAAGTCGCTACCAGACACCGGCTCTAGTCACTTAGATGAAATCCAACAAACCAAGGAGGGGACTAACCAAACCCCGCCTCCTTCCTGCATAACCCGCATTGTGCTGGCCTCACCACTCTTATCTCTGGCAAACGTTCGGTTCCCACAGGGGAACGTCTAAATGTCCACCCGCAAGGGAAGAACACACCTGCCGTCCTTCTAAAGAGGGTGCCCCACAATGACCACTTATGCCTGTTTGACCGCTGGTTGGTAGCGACTTCCCACCACAAAGGTTTAACAAAATTGCCACCGCCATCCGAACAAGCAAACAAGAAAAACTAAAGATCTCTAACGAAAAGGACCAAAAACATCCTCCAGGATAACCTGAACTCCGTTCGGAGAAAGTTGAACCCCATCTTCCTTGTAGAACTGCCTATTACGCAGCACAAGTAAAGGATACCTGACAGCCACGCCACCTATGGCCCTGACAAACAGCGACACCGCCGAATTCACCTTCTTGCGATCCTTCTCAAGAGCCGAGAAACGCACCGCACCCCGCCAATGAAAACGCGGAACTATCTCAGAACACACAATACGGACTCCTGGCCAGTGACAACGAATCGCCACCAAATCCGCCTTAATGGACAAAATTAAGTCGATGCCTTTAACTCGGCCCAAATCATTGCCGCCCAAATGCAGGACACTACAGCTGGGGCAACCCCAGCGGTGCTCACGGTGAAAAAGGAGCCGCAACAAATCACCCCAAAGCATACCACGAACACCTAACCAACGTAACTCTCTAGTCCCAAAAACGTCAGCTGCCCTAAGTGCCATAGGATGCCTTGCCGCCCAAAAAATATAAGAATGGCCAACCAGCCCAAAATCAACGACGGCTGAAAAAGAAAACACCCTAACATAGAAATTTGAAACACAAAACTTAGATAAATGCAATAAACAGAAATAACCCAAGTGAAGGAGAAAACTCAAAAAAAAAAACGTGGACCTTAAGAGAATAGCCAAAATTAGGCCCCATCGGAGGAAAATTTAAAAATTCATTTCACACCCTCGATTCCTGAACGGTAAGCGTTCAAAAACCGACGAGTAAACAAGTTTTTGGGTTAGCGCAACAGGTGCACCTAAATCTTATCAAAACGAACATAAGACTTATAGGAGGCAGACTTCCAATGGCCCAGCTCCCGAATAGCTGCCGGGGAGGAGCCTGTATTTGCAGCATGGGTAGCCGCCCCAATCCAAAAGGAATGGGTACCGAAGTCCGCCCCGCGCAAGCCTAGCGCCTCCAAACATTTCTTAAACACTGCAGCAAATTGGAACTTAGTCAGCGGGCCCGCGTGCGCATGCACTAGCAACTGTTCGCCACCCGAAGGTCTCAACTGGAGATACTCCTGCGCTAGCCGCTGCGGGCAAACACTCGCATCCTCCCGGGCTTCCAAGTACACCCAGCGACCCCGATCTGTTTGATCTGTCTTGGACCGCACAATCCTACAGAGCAACAGGCCAACCTGCATGCGCACATTCCCGTAAAGCATACCGGAATCACAAGACGACTTTCTGCACGCCACTAACTCGCTCACCCTGAAAGCCCCAAAGAAAGCTAGGGCAAAAGCACAACTAAAAAGGGCCACCTAGAACTCAGAGGCCGCAATTCGAGGCAGCACACCCAGCAACTCCGTTAGAAGCTGCAAAGTCACGGGTCTACGGGAGTCCGCAGGCGCCGGTCGCATCCTAGCCCATCCTTTAAGTGCTCTGGAAAGGACAAAAGACCCGGTGGGGTCCGTCATCCCGTGGAGCCGAGAGTGAAAGGAAATGCCCGCAAGGGCAGAATACATGGCCGCTTTTGACCTACCCCCTTGATAATGCTCCCAAACAAAGGCCATCAAAACGTCTGCCGGGGACTCACCTGCCACACCGTACCTACTTTGAAAGGCCGACCAATCACGCCAGGCCGCATCATACGCCCTGAGCGTGGAAGGAGCCAACGCACACCTGGCCAGAGCAGCTAACCCGAGTCGACAATCTGCCAGACAGAAGGCGGGCACGGTAAACCCTCTGCCGCTGCTCCCGGAACCAACGCACGGAATCTATCAAACTGGAACCGAGACAACGCATCCGCAATCCCATTGTCGATTCCGGGAACGTGACGGGCCCTGAAATGAATATTGCGCCGCAAGCAAACCAGCACAAGATGTCGCAACAGCGCAAAGCCTGTGGAGAAGAAGAACGCTAATTATTGATAGCGTGCACCACTCCCAAGTTGTCGCAACTTAACGATATGTCCCGATTCGAGAACTGGCAGGCCCACAACTCCAGGGCAACGACGATCAGGAACAATTCCAGCAAAAGGAGGTTCTTGGTAAAACCCCGTGCCACCCTAGAGGACGGCCAAGCAGCAGCGCACTACGACCCAGCAAAAAATGCCCCAAAGACATGACTGCCCGAGGCATCAGTGAACAACTAGAGCCAACTGTTGGACAACAAGGGGGGTCCACAAAACCTCCCTGTTGAAGGACACCAGGAAAGAAGCCCAAACTCGCAAATCATCCCTGATCTTGCGGGAGAGGTACAGGGTGTGATGCTGCCTGACCGTCCCCACCGTGGCCCGTTCAAGTTTGCGACAGAAAACCCTACGCATGGGGATAATCAGGCACGCAAAGTTGAAGGAACCTAGCAACGACTGTACCTGGTTAAGCCGAACCCTGCGCTTGCCCAAACAATCGTGAATTAAATCCAAAATCTTACGCACTTTATCATCGGGGAGGCGACAGCAACCCACTACTGTGTCTATTTCAATTCCCAAATAGCTAAGACAACTGGAGGGGCCCTCACACTTGTCCGGCGCGACGGGAACCCCCAAACTTTCGAACAAGGACCTGGCAACCGACAGAATATTGCCACAGACAGAACTTCCCCCTGGGCCCACAAAGAGAAAATCGTCCAGGTAGTGAGCCGCTCCGGGGTGGCCGGAGGCGGCCTGGACGCACAAATGCAAAAAAGTGCTAAATCTCTCAAAATAGGCGCAGGATACCGAACAGCCCATGGGGAGACAACGATCCACGTAAAACTCGGCCCCCAATTTGAAACCCAGAAACCGCAGGGAATCAGGGTGCAGGGGAAGGAGCCGAAAAGCCGATTCAACGTCTAATTTCGCCAACAGTCTCCCCGGACCACAATCCCGAACCAAGCGCAGAGCCTCATCAAAAGACTGATAACGCACCCTGCACATGGCCTCGGTAATGGAGTCATTAACCGAAACACCAGGAGGATGCGACAAGTGCTGTATCAGGCGGAACTTACCCGGGGCCTTCTTGGGCACCACCCCCACGGGGGAGATGCACAAGGAGGGCAGAGGGGGAAAGGCGTAGGGCCCACATATGCGCCCCAAGCCAATCTCCGCGTCCACTTTCCACCGGACCTCGTGTGGGAATTCGAGAGCCGACTTCAAATTCCAGTGCGCCACCACATGCACCGAATCCAAAATGGGCATGCGAAAACCGTGACTAAAACCCTCCAAAAGGAATAACGCTGCCGACTTGTCGGAGTATAAACTAAGCGAGTGTCACAATTCTGGAACCCGAATAGGGGAGGGAGCCTTACTTACCAACTCCTCCGGCCTTGGCAGGAGCGGAGGGCTTACCGCTCGCCGCCGAGGTGCAGTCCTTGGCCGGATGACTGGCCCCGCACAACTTGCACGAGTGGCGAAAATTACAATTTACACCCCTAGTGCATTTGCCTTCGTTGTAGGCAAAACACCTGCCTTTCCCCGAGGAGCGGGAACCCGAAACACCGGTCGCCAAGGGCTTCTTGCCCGTGGCGTCCGAAGTGGGCTTAACCTGCTGCGTAACCTCCAACCAGACCTCGACATCCTTAAAACCCGCGGGCAGAACGGGGTTACCATCCTGATTACGACGGAATTTTTTGTCGTAATCTCACCAAGCGGAGCCCTTGGACTTCAAATACATGTCATGCACCAGAAAGAGATATTTAACCAAGTTTGGATACTCTGCGGGCCGCCATTCAGTGTAGCAAGCCGTGAAAACCAAGAAACCCTGCAACCACTAGTGAAAATTACGGAAAGCACTCTCCCCAATGCCCCACCGGTTTCTTAGCTGCGTCAAAAGCCTGTCGCATCTCATCCGTAAGGGTGAAGATGTCAACGTACTTCCCCTTCCTGATTTTCTCCTGCATCCGCTTGCGAACCCCCCGCGTAACGGCCGTATTGGCGCAATGCACAATCTCCATATAACGGGGGGGTAAAAGGGAACCGACGTCGCCAGCGCTATCGCCTTTCGCGATTCCTTAGCCACGCGCCGTGCAATAAGTCTAGCCAGTTTATGCGGGCACCGCGGAGAACCTGAGGAAACACTGCTAGAAGAGGTGGAAGAACTGCTAGAAGAATAATGAGAAGGAATAGCGTGCTCACCAGCGCCTGAAGGACCCGGAACAGCGTCATCCGCTTCACCCATCTCCGGTTGGTGTGGAATATCCCCTGTCGGTGCTGCGGCCGCAGCTCTCTCCGACCTCCGGCCCCTCCGCGACGAAGTCCCGGAACTCGCCATCACCTGAGCGGAGGAAACAGAAGGGACAACAGGCGCAGGAGAAACCAGCGCATCAACAGAATTGGGGGGAACAGGCGGGAGTGGGGGCAAAGCACATTCACTCGGTGGCGGGGGGCTAGCAGGTAGAGACAGGGAAGCACCCCCCACTGAGGAGGACGCAACGGCGGAGGGGAGAGGAGCCCTGACCCCCGGCGCGCCACCAACGGCGTAGGCAGGAAGCCACGCAGGAGGTGAAAGGTACCCAGCCGACCCGGGAAATCCTGACGAAACAGGATGGAACGGAGGGGGGGGGGGGGGGGTGGCTGCCAAAATTGGGCCAATGGGTTCACCCCAGCCGGGGAGGACCCGAAATACGCGTCCGCAAAGGAAGGGGGGGGGGGGATCGCAACCCGAGGGCCACGTGGGCTGGAAACTCGCGGCCGATCTGGCAAAATACGGAGACAAGTGCGGTGTGGAGGAAACCGGGAGGCCCGTGAAAGGCGCCCCAGAGGACACAGAAAACGCCTGCACAACTGGCCAAGGAAGGCCACCGGGGAAAAACTGTCCCCCTGCAAACCTGTGTGGCGCAGCAAACGACAGAGGAGGACCAGGCAGGTGGAACGCAGCAGCAATGGACGACTGTGTCGCCACCAGCTGCACCGCCCCCACTGGGCCCGGGGGAAGCGCCTGGAGCCCGTGCGCAGAAACCCAGCAGGTGACCGGGAGCCCAGTGAAAATGTCCCCGCTGAGAGATCCCCAGCCAGGGACCCCAGCGCCGACACCGCCCGTGGGGCCTCCGACGCGGCACTCCGTAAAATCCCCACCCCCCTGTAAAGCACCGGGGCCAGCACTAACGGTCCCATCCCCAACAAAATAAGCAGGCAAAAATGGCCCCCTCGCAGAGGGGAGCCCATCCGCTGCAGTTCTGGCCGGAGGCAGAGAGGGCACAGGAGACACCTGTAGCCCCACAGTAACAGGACCCCCCTGCAGCAGTTGACCCCCCTCACCCCCCGCAGCTCGCTCGTGGACGACAGGCACCACGTGGGTGCCCCCACCGCTGGCCGCAGCCGCCGGCGGGGGGGGAGGGGAGGCATGCCGGAACCAGCCGTGCCGGGCGAGGGAGCCCGGCCGAGACAACCCCCCCGCAGCCGCACCTGCAGTGCGCCCTCTAGCCGTACAATCATCTCTGGCAGGGGCGCGTGCCACAGCGGCCCGGCACCACCATGACACCGCAGACGCCGTGGGTAAACTCCGGGGGGGCGCACCAGCGGCCTCCACGAGGCAGCGGGAGGGAGGGGCGTATCGGCGGGGACGTGGAATGATAAGTGCTGCAAAGAATAATCTAACATGCAGGGCACAAATAATAAATGAGGAGGGAGGGCAAGGGAGGCAGCAATTAAATACAGAAAGGAATAAAAAACGAAAGTAATATTTTGGGATACAAATGAAAGTAATACAAGGCAAACCACACAGTACTTAAGGGCAGCAATATACTCAGCCTTCATGGGCCATACAAAATGGCAAGAGGATTTCTGAGGCACTTGACTATGGATTATATATTATCCTGAGACCAACCCCTAAAACCTTGATGGACAGCTCTATAATCCTATAGGAAAAATACCACCGAAAACCATGATCTATCTAGCAACTGCTTAGTCATAAACAACCAATCACAAAAAATTGGGCTCTTATATGGCCTCAGGCTTATGCAGCCTTCAGCTAATCTAAGGTAATCATTTTAACATACAATAAAAATAATATGTTGCATCATATACTACAGGAAATAAAAAACATAGGGATAAATGTAATAGCCTGCAACTTGCAGTAAGTGCTGATATTTTGGCAAATAAGCCTCAAGTTCCAGGTTGGTTTTGGTTTAGAAAAAAAAAACCACTTCAAATATCATGGCTAAATCACTGAAAACTTGCCACAACTCACAGGCTCAGAGTCGGAACTGCCGCCAGTGCAACCAGTGCGTTGCACTGGGGCCCGCCTCTGTCCAGGGGCCCAAAGCATGTAATGAGTCAAACTGACTCATTACATGCCGCTGTGTGCTGCGGGCAACCGCTGCCCGCAGCACACAGCCGCCCGGAGAGAGAGGAGAGGAGCGCAGCGGTACAGGGGAAGGAGGAGGAGGGAGGTGGAGCAGGGAGCCGCAGCAGCGCTGTTATTGGATGAGGCGCTGCTGCTGCTGTCCCTCTGCTTCACGATAGGCTGTCTTCTGCCGCTGTGAAGCGCATCCCAGCATTCGCAGCGGTGGAGAACAGCCTATAGTGAAGCAGAGGGACAGCAGCAGCAGCGCCTCCACCAATAACACAGCGCTGCTGCGGCTCCCTCCTCCACCTCGCTCCTCCTCCTTCACTCCTGCCCGGGAATCGTGATCTGCCAGAAGCTGCACTGAGGAGCCTGAGCCAGCGGAGAGGGTAAGTATAATTCATTCATTCTTTCTTTCTTTCTTTCTTTCTTTCTTTCTTTTTCTTTCCCTTTCTTTCTTTATGTGCAAAAAGGGGGACTGTCTGCCGTAATGTGTAAAAAAGGGGGAATCTGCCTGACGTAATGTGTAAAAAGGGGGAATCTGCCTGCCGTGATGTGCAAAAAGGGGACACTGTCTGCCGTAAAGTGTAAAAAGGGGACGCTGTCTGCTGTAATGTGTAAAAAGGGCACACTGTCTGCCGTTATGTGTAAAAGGGGCACGCTGTCTGCCGTTATGTGTAAAAAGGGGACGCTGTCTGCCGTTATGTGTAAAAAGTGTATGCTGTCTGCCGCTATGTGTAACAAGGGCACGCTGTCTGCCGTTATGTGTAAAAAGGGGACGCTGTCTGCCGCTATGTGTAAAAAGGGCACGCTGTCTGCCGTTATGTGTAAAAAGGGGACGCTGTCTGTCGTTATGTGTAAAAAGTGTACGCTGTCTGCCGCTATGTGTAACAAAGGCACGCTGTCTGCCGTTATGTGTAAAAAGGGGACGCTGTCTGCCGTTATGTGTAAAAAGTGCACGCTGTCTGCCGCTATGTGTAAAAAGTGCACACTGTCTGCCGTTATGTGTAAAAAGGAGGACGCTGTCTACTGTAATGTGTAAAAAGGGGAATCTGTCCGCCGTAAGGTGTAAAAGGGTCTCTACTTGGTGTAGTGGTGCTACTGTGCAGCGTCATTTGAATAATGGAGACTACTGTGCATCGTTTTATGAATTGGTATTATTTTGTGGCCACACTCCTTCCCCACAAAGCCATGCCCCTATGTATTTTTGCACGTGCCTACGTGCGCACTGCCCCTTTTTTGCATGCAGGGGTGGGGCTCCGATGCCATTTCTTGCACACAGTGCTAAAATGTCTAGTTACGGCACTGTTGCTAGGTATCCATTTCTCTGGCCCTGAGCAGGTCCCCCTCACCAGATCCTCTCCAGGGGTGATGTGGTAGACTTGGATGGGATGGGGGGGGGGGAGCCAAAGCATTTTGTCGCACCTGGGCCCATCGCTCGCTAGTTCCGCCATTGCACAGGCTATTACCTATAGCCCATTGTAGCAAGATGTAATTTAATGTTTTAACCCTTTATCATCCATTGAATGTTTCCGGTGTATCCCAGTGATGACACTAGTATAGTAGACAAATAAGGCCCTAAGTAACCCAAAACATCTGGTTTGGCCATTTAGACCAAATGTCCATCCTAATGGACAACGATTTGCTATCATTGTAGCTCATACACCAAAACACTGCAATTCAATCTAATTTGACACTCTTATACTCTAGCAACTTCAGTTACTGGTCACATGACCATTTAGGCGAATTCGATTAATAAATTACAATACGTTGTTATACTAGTAAAGTGGCGATCTTTCTGGGTGATGCCTTCTTTCAAACTTACAGCGGACGTGCTGTAAACTGCTTGTGTATTTTCGTACATTTAAATGGACATTCGGATCTGAATGGCAGCCATCATCACAATACAGTCTATGGCAAAAACATTTTTAAATAATTTTCATTTAAATGGACAAGGGATCATAAAGGGTTAAAGAATCAATGTTTGCACACTTTCTTTTTACTACCAATGAAATGCAGCTTAATATGCATTTGTATACCTATAATTGTGCTGGTGATTATATATTGGTCGCAATCAAAAATAAATCCAATAGTGTATGTCTCTAAATCAGGCACTTACAATTGGATGTAGGTCCATTTGTGCATTTAACAATTAAACTTTATTACATTTTGTTGCTTTGCCTACAGTATGGATAGAATTTGTGTGTGTATTTTGAACAACCTTGTAGTTCTACAATCACATAGATAGGGGTTACACAGTACAATAATTTTCTATAACAAATTATGGGCCTAATTCAGACCTGATCGCAGAAGCAAAATTGTTCTCTAATGGGCAAAACCATGGGGGTCATTCCGAGTTGTTCGCTCGTTGACGATTTTCGCTATGTTGCGATTAGCTGCTATGGTACGCATGGTACGCAGCGCGCATGCGCTAAGTTATTTAACTAAAAACTTAGTAGATTTGCTGGTGCTCGTACAACGCTTTTCAGTCGCACTGTTGTTCGGTAAATGATTGACAGGAAAGGGGCATTTTTGGGCGGCAACTCCGCGTTTTCACGGCGTTGGCTAAAAAACGCAGGCGTGTCAGGGAAAAACGCGGGAGTGTCTGGAGAAACAGGGGAGTCGCTGGCCGAACGCAGGGCGTGTGTTTGTGATGTCAAACCAGGAACTAAACGGACTGAGCTGATCGCAATCTGTGAGTAGGTCCGGAGCTACTCAGAAACTGCAAAGAATTATTTATTAGCAGTTCTGCTAATCTTTCGTTCACTATTCTGCTAAGCTAAGATACAGTCCCAGAGGGCGGTGGCCTAGCATGTGCAATGCTGCTAAAAGCAGCTAGCGAGCGAACAACTCGGAATGACCCCCCATGTGCACTGCAGGGGGGGCAGATATAACATTTGCAGAGAAATTTAGATTTCGGAGGGTTATTCTGTTTCTGTGCAGGGTAAATACTGTCTACTTTATTTTTACACTGCAATTTAGATTTCAGTTTGAACACACCCCACCCAAATCTAACTCTCTCTGCACATGTTATATCTGCCCCCCAGGCTTGGACTGGCCCACAAGGGTACAGGGGAAACCACCGGTGGGCCCCACTGCCTGGGGGCCCACCTCCTGCTTTAAGGATCAGGATCTAGACTGTGCACTTGAATTAGGGTGTAGTATGGTATGCCGGCGGTCGGGCTCCTGGCGACCAGCATACCGGCGCCAGAATCCCGACCACCGGCATACCAACAGCTGGGCGAGTGCAAATGAGCCCCATATGGGCTCGCTGCGCTCGCCATGCTGTGGGCATAGTGGCGCGCTACCGCTATCTATTCTCCCTCCAGGGGGGTCGTGGACCCCCAAGAGGGAGAAAAGATGTCGGTATGCCGGTGGTCGGGATTCCAGCGCCGGTATGGTGGTCTCCGGGAGCCCGGCCACCGGCAACCTGAAGACCACCCGTTACCTTATACTGGACTATGGTGTATTTTCTGCAGTGCATTGCTGTTATTAATCTGTTATTAATCTGGTACATTATCATGCATGCAGCAGTTACATTTACTGAATATATTTAGAAAGGGGCCCAGATGTTGCACTCTCTAATGGCTAGTCAAACCAATGAGGTGGCAGGCCAAACCGCCTCTGCAGACTGGCCACACCCCTAAACATGGGTCCCTACCACTGCATTCCCACCGGTGGGCCCTACATGACCCAGTCCGACACTGTCTGCCCCACCTGCCCATTTGAGAACAATTTTGCTGTTGCGATCAGGTCTGAATTAGGCCCTGAATTTCTTACAGGCTACCTAAAATAACTTCTAGAGTGTGAAAATTATTCACTAGGCATTCACTATACAGATAATTTATTTCAAGAAATTGAAATCAATGATCATCCTCATTTTTACATACAATAAAAAAATATTGTAGTGAAAAACAAGTAATAGTATTTATGTAACTAGTAACATTTACAAGTATTAGTTTTTACTAGTAAACAGAACAGTTAAAAGATACTGTACTGCTGCAAGTAGATTTATTTTTCTTCATTATCCTCTTGAGTTATAGCTACACTTGAAATAGAACAGTAATACCAACTTTAGCAACTCAATTTAAAATATTTTACATATCATTGAATAAATGCTACTTGTTATTTTAAGCTACTTAAACAAATATCATAAAAAGTTGTTTATAGTAATTTTAGTATTTGATATACAGTATGACATGATATACATTTATGTAAAACCTATTTTTTTTGATCACCTGATTTTAGTGTTTTTTTTTCAACTCCTACTCAATAATGTTATTTTCTATCTACAAATTTATTTTCAGCTAGTTTATAAACATAGGGTACAATAGTGGTTTAAGGTTTCTGGGTGCCCTAGGCAACATTTCACCATTCAGCCCCAGTTCCCTCTAATATATACTATCCTCTGCATTAGTTTTCCCAATTTATAATAGGCCACACAGCAGTGTCCCAAATTCATAATATACTCTAAAGAAATGCCTCATAACACTACCCCCAAGTCATAAAATGTCACACATCTGAGCCACAAATTAATTATATATCAAACTGCTGTATTCAGAGGTGTCACAACCCAGGTGCAAGGGGTGCAACCCGCACCAGGGTGTCACCCTCGGAAGGGGTGACATCAAAGTGCTGTCTCTTCTACAGTGAAAGGAAATGGTGCTGCATAGTCTCCGAGGGCAGCCAGCATCTCCAGAGATGATGGATACCCCCCTGGAGTGATGTAGCAGGGATCCCCGTGAAGTCATGCCCCCTTTTTTATTAGTCCATGCCCTCTTTACGGATGGGCGGGCCTACAGCTCAGGGGAGTAACACTAAGCGTGTACTGGGTGTCACCACTGCCGGCTGTATTCCCAATTCATAATTGTGCTACACATTAATGCCTCCAATACATAATATGCGACACATTTGTGTTCCCAATAGATAATATGCCATATAGCTGTGCCCCAAATATATTGCATGCTATATGTAGGCGGTATCTTATTAGCAGCGATAAATCATTGGGTGCAAAAAAATTGTTTCTTACAGTTTTTCCTAACGTTTCTCCGATTTTTTGTTTTTTACAGGCTATCTAATTAGATAGCCCATAAAAAAATGCATTTTTCTCCCGAAAACACACAGGTACAGTGAAACCAGTGTGTTTTCGTGAGAAACAGTGAAAAATGGGCTTTTCCGGGGATTTGGTTACATTTGCCTGAGGCAGGTGAAACCAAATCCCTAATAAGCCGCTGCTCAAGCTGGTTCATCGGGGCTAATAGGATAGCCCCGGCGAGACCTTTAGCCATGGTAATTTAAAGCAGGTATTAGGATACCACCCATTGTTGTGCCTCAAATTCATAATTATGCTACATAATGCCCCCAACACATTTCACACATATGTGCCCAAAATACTATAAATGCCACATAGCTGTACCACTAATAAATTACCCCACACATCAGTCCACCAAATCCTTTTTATGCGACACAGCTGTGCCCCAATACATTATGCCATACATCAGTGCCCCAATACATATTTATGCCCCTATATATGTCAACACTCATAAATGCATTATAAATTATGCCAGCACTTATTTACCGACACACACTCAACCAGTCAGCACTTATTTACACGCACACTCACACCCATTGTGTCAGCACTCATAAACACACACAGACACACACACACACACACACACACACACACACACACACACATATTCATTTTGTTACAGTAGCACTCATTAATCCCTAAAACACACATACTAACCCTGTCAGTATTAATTACTACACAATAAGTCCCAAACCACTACAAATACAATCACCCATTAATCCTAATAGATATATTTTACAAGGTTCTATTCAGTAGAAGCAGCTCCCTGCATGGTCTGGGGGTGCAGAGATTTTTATGAAAGCAACAGACTGGCGCCCAGAGGGAAGGAGAGGAGAGGACTGGAAGAGAGGGAAAGTGCAACCACCACTGCTACTGATTCTGCGCATTTCATCTCACTGACTGGTAAAAGTGTAGTGCAGAGTTCAGCAGGCTTTCCACTTACTGTATGTACTGTCATCTGGTCAACCCAGGACTACTGAATGATAACCAAATAAGCACACATCTGACTCTTAGCCATGCAGCTAGCTCCACCACATTACAGCGGACATCAGTGCTGTCACAGACAGTGTGCCAGAGATAAACCACCAGTATGGGGTGATAAATCACAGTGGGGTCAGGCATAATGATGGCTGTGGTTGAAAAGACCCGCAGCCACCTCCAATGTCATGTAAAAGAAGGTTGTTTTTTCATGGACATTCTTTATTTTGGAGGTACTGTAGGTAGACTTGGCTATACTCTCCTAGGTGCTAGCAGCCACAGGCAGCTGCCTAACACTATCTAATGTTATCAACAGCCCTGACAGTTTATAAAAGAATGGAGCGAAGATGAGGAAAAACATTATGTATACTGAAACAATAAAGTAGTATACAACCGCTCTAACAATGAGGTCCAATGGTAATGTAACACCCTGGGGTTGGTTGGCATGTCTAAGTGGTTGGAAGAGGTATCACAGATGTTACGTGGCTATGTGATGGACTTTTTCCCTAAAGTGTTTCTACCCATGACCTTGTCTGTAGTACCTTGCTCAGAGAGGTAGGATAGATTGATATGCAACAGGAATGAGAAAGCAATTCCAACAGGATTTATTTTTATTGAACCACAATGAACTCTGGATTAAAGAGGATGATTAGTTGTTTAGCAAAAATTAGACAATTCACAAGAATGAGATGACTTCAAAGAAGATTGGTAAATCACAGTTGACTTTAGCTTATGACATGCAGAAAACAATTAGTAATTCAATAGGACAATCTAATCGCAGATATATGCTTATTCCAATGCAACACAATAATAATGTGGTGATGAGAAGAATGATGAAAAATACAATTCTCAATTACATTTTATATATGCCTAGCATTCCTTAATGTTTCAATCTTCACCGGCTAATAATGTTGGAGCTCTTTTTTAAATCCTGAAGGGCCACTTGTATACAGTGGGGGCGATGGCACATGTGAACACGATGAATCCTGGGTTAACAAGAATGTCACTATAACTCAGTCTATACTAAAAGGATGAAACTAGTGAAGGTATATTAGTGTCTGTCAACAAATGCAGCTAACTTAGTAGTTAGGCTTCCATGGGTAAATAAACTCAGTATTATCCATGTAAAGTAACTTAATTTCACTTGCACAAATTAATCAGTCTCTTTCTCCTTAAAAGTCACCAAATATGTCTTTCAGCTATTCTTGAACAGAGTGTGTTTGTCTTAATAGCTGTATTCAAGCAGGTGCTGGTTTGTAAGATGCTGCTTCGAAGTGCTGTATTACGCTGCTTGTTCCATTTACAGGTCGCAACATGTTAAAAATGGACACTTGGGCTCGGCACTTTGTTTGCCTGTTGCTTGCAACAAAAACAGTCTCTGCATACTCACTCACTCGCTGGACCTGTCTCAGTGGTTCCTTGCTGCACAAGATGGCCACAGCGTTCATGCCTTTCAGTATGCCTGACAGTGACATTTTGCGCTCGCTCACCTGGTTCTTTGCTCTCTGGTAGCCTCCTGCTGTTTTTGCTCTGCAGCACTGCTCTCACCACCCAGCGTGACCACATGGTTAGCATCCATTACTCATTGCCCATTCCACTCCTTATTCAGCATGTCCAGCACCTCAAAAACTTTCCTCAGACTCCACCTTTTTCTTCCCACAAGACTCCTCTGCTCCCAGACTCCCTTGTCCAATCCGCACTCACTATCTGGAACATGTGACTTGACCAGGGTCTGACCTTAACCCCGGCTGCACCAAAATGTCACCTTCTCCAGCTGCAGAAACTGTAAGTAAGCCTTAAAGGGGCACACACACTACTTTCCTGGATGCCACAGTAACAAAAATATTAGTCACCAGTAAAATGCAGAATTTTAGTGAATAAGATAGGGAAAGAAATATTAAAAATATACATAATTTCAATCTTTAAAAAATATGGTTTAGCTAAACCATAATACTAGTGTCCTATGATGAGTTCAGGGGAAGACAAACTTATCAGATGTATTTTTTTTTTTTAAATATAAACTTGAATTAAAATGATGTAGTCCTTTCAAGCAAAAAACCTGATTGGTTGCTATGCGCTCAACAGATTCAGCAATTTCTTTCCTTTGTGGCACATACAAAATACTATTTTTTTTTTCAAATTGAAACAAGTTAAAAGTAAAGCATAAAGCTGACTTGTAAACCTGAAACAGCTTTAAACCTTGAGGTTGAGTTGAGATTCAGCGACCCTTTAAGTAAGAAGTGATTGTAGGTGGTTGTGTTTATTTTCCATAGTGATAAGGTAGGCGTATTGTGTGAGAGGGGTGGAGTTTTGTAAATTTTTAAAGGGATTGACAGATTTTATCATTCATTTCGTCTTCTGAAAATTCCCTCTCTCCCTACCTACTTATTTTGGTTTTTGTTGTGTGTTTTTGTGCTGTCATTGGTTGATGGCGGAAAGAAACTATTTTTATTTGTGAACATGAATGATACTGAATTATGCCTTGATTGCCCTTGTCCGGGCGTGTTTTCTGGGTTGCTGGTGAGTTGAACACTAACAATTGAGTTTTCGAGGTATTGTAATAGGGTGCGAGAAGCTGGAGGTGTGGGACTTTGTGCAAGAATGCCTTTGTTTATAAAGCTGCAAGGAAAATCCAGGTTGGTTTGCCTTGTACTGTAAATGAATGCCGCTTTAAAAATACGGGCATTCTCACACAAATCTCACACCTCCTGCTTCTTGCACCCAATTACATTTACACCATTGTGTGCAAGTCACTGTCTTGTTTGTTTTTCATTCTTTTTGTCCACAAACATACTAAAATTTTAATCATTCAATTCAATATCAAAAATAAATTTGATGAATTTTTAAACATTAACTCCAGTTGTCATGGGTCGTTATATATTTTATTAAGGTTATATTTGTTATATATTTATAAAACGGGGCTGAATGACACACTTCAACCGTTAGCGAGTTTAGAAATATATTTCCAGAATGAATATTCATAAACATTAAAATACAAAGAATTTTTTTTTTACCCAAAATGAACTACTTTACTATATTTATAACATTTCAAATATATTCACTTTAGAAAATGTGTATTTCTTATGAAGATAATTCAACACTCAGAAAATATGCTAAATATTGGAGTATTCCCTTAGAAAATATAGCTACAGGCATTTTTTTCAGTGCTCGTCCTATGATCTTATTAATGTGAGTTCCCAGGAAGGTTGTCTAAATGACCTTGAAAAATGCAAACACTTTGGCATCATTTTTATTCTTTAAACTAAGGGGGAAAACAGAAGACTTTGCAACATTAGACAAAAAATATTTTCTTTGCTTCCATAAAAGTTAGAAAATAACTAATACTAAATGTTTGATTAATTATGCAAACTGATGTAGAGAATTTTACTAATGAGTTTATAGCAAACTGTTTCTTCTTCAAGATTCACCAATATATTGCTTTATTAAAAGTTTTATATTAGCATTTCCATACTAAGGTATTAAGTAAGGAACTGCATTAATCTTCTGTGTGGAATATCTAATTCTTCCCCTTAACTCTGATTCACAGAAGTGCTGGAAAACTAATGCAAAGCTTTCATTGAAGCCTCACATCTTGTGACAACACAAAGACCTCCAGGATACTAATACACCATGGAGCTTTAAGCCTCATGCATTTTTCAAATATGAACGGAAAATAGTATCCTGTTTCTCTGAGGTATGAGCACTCAATTTCTTTGAATATTACTAACTACATGAAGAAAATGGTTGTGATTTTAATTCAAGTGATTCTGGAACTATATCCACAGCATGGATACTTTGAGCTTATTTGAAACCATATTTTTTAAAGCTCTTCACAGTTTCAGTTATTTTTTAAATTCTCAACAGGCAGTTTTCTCTCTATTCTCAGGTGTCTTATATAGTTTGCATTTGATTTTGTTACGTTAAATGATTCATTCAAATATATTATTCAGTGTAAACAATACATTGAAAGAATTTATGCTTTGGGCGTATTGAAGATATAGGTTTATGGAATTGACTTCTAGACCTGGAATACTTTATGAGGTTCTTAAAATATAAAGGAAGAAAAAGTTATTAAATGCAATCATGAAAGTGTGGAATCACTCGCTCTGAAAACTGAAGCCAGCAATCATAGTTGATAAGCACACCAAACTAAGGACCTGATTCAGTAAGGATTCAGTAAGTAGAAGAATTTGCAATCCTTTGAATCGCTTGTTGGTGGCCTCCCATCACAGGGCAAGGCCCCTCAGCAAGCTAACAGCCCCCCCTTCCCCCCCCCGACCATGCAGAAATTGAGGTGCGACCGCAATTTCAGCATGATCGCAAAAAAATTTGGTAGCCTCCTGCTGGTGCAGCTTGACTGCACCCGTAGGAGGCCTGCCACCATTTTAGTGATCACAGCGGCTGCATGTGATGTCATGCAGCCACCCGGATCATGCCACCCGGTTCGCAACGACACGCACCCGTTTCTATGTTGCCACCCCCGCAACGCTCCATCTCCAATTTGGAAATGGAGCACTGACGCCCCTCTGGCCCATAAACGCCTCTGCCTGATTGACAGACAGAGGCAATTGCATTTTCTGTGGAGCACTGAAGAAAATGTGGCTGCATGCGCATGCACTTGCATCCTCTTAGCAGATTTTGCTGTTGGATCGCGTATTGCGATCCAAACTGAATCAGTCCCTAAGTTAACATATATTACTTGCAGTAGTAATTCAAACACACTAGTAGGGATATACAGGATGACACATTGTTTGGCACTGTTGCTCATGTGCCTGAGCTGACTATGCATTTGTGTACATGCCTACAATATAGAGAATTCTACCAAATAGTTGCACTGGGAGGAACCCCAACCATTTACATTGAAGTTCCAGCACAGTATCTGTAAAGCTTTCAGATAGAGCTGTTTTCTCAGACCTCTCCACCTATAGAGAAAACTGAGCAGTAATGGGGTGATCAGCAGATGTTATGGCTATATGTCTATAATGGGGCGCTCAAATATTATACTTACCTTACTTCTCCAGTGTCGGTGCAAATGACATTGCTGTCTACTTTGCAACTGGGTCAGAGAGAGAGGGACCCACATGGAAGCTGCACATGCAGTAGCATTACAAGGATGGAGCCAGTGAAGCATGTGCCCAGGGTGCTGGCAGAGAAGGGGCACCAGCATGGGGTTTCTGCTCAGGATTTCACTTGGCCCACATATTCCCTAGTGATCAAAACTGGCAAGAGCTCCAGAATATTCTCATGTACAGGGGTGGCATCATGACCTTTTCAGTCTGCTCTGACAACACACACAACAGCAGTTGAAGATGATAACCTTATGCTTCCATCAGTGTCAGGCACAAGATGCATAGATTACACAATGTTGTTCTGACAGGAGCTGAGAGGAAAGAGCAGAAGTACAATAAAACACATTTATTGGTAAGTAAACCACTGGGTAAACTAACAATGGGAGTAGGGAATCAGTAGCATAAATCACATTACTGAATATACAGAGTGTGATTGGGGGAGGGGTAGCAATAAGGAACATATGGTATGAGAAGTGCCCAGCAAAGAAAATACAGGGGAGACACTATGAGGAGAGTACTATCGGTGACACTATAAGGAGAGTACTATCGGTGACACTATAAGGAGAGTACAGGTAGGGGGGCACTACAAGGGCTACAAAAATGCAGAATACAAGACTGCAGAAAGGATGGCACTATGCAGAGAATATAACCAATGATGGCTATATAAGGAGAATACAAACAAAGAGTGGCACTATAAGGAGAATACAGACAAAGGGAGGATACTCTATGACAATGTGCTGTACTGTATTTCTGACTACCAATAGGCTATAATTTGCAATAACAGTTTTCAAAGATTGCAATTTTTATTTGCCCTGGGCGCTATTGACACTAGCCTCTGGGAATATGGACCCCTCCTCTTTTTAAACACCCCTGGCTATATGTGAGCATGTTGACAAAGTATTTTCTGTGTAATTCTATCCCTAATGCTAACCCTAATGCTAACTTCAGGAAGGGGCGAATGACAGAAAAATGCAGGTCATGTCAGGTCATCAATGGCATATATAGTATATAGGGACATGGTCAGTCCAGGTGATGTAACTTATGTGGAAGAAAAGCAGTAGGTTCAGACGAATGTCTTTGAGTCAAGAGCAACAGTTTTATTCTAGAGTAGCAACGGTGGGTGTTTGAAAAGTAAACTCTTTTAGAGGTGTTCCAATCTCACGGTGTCAATTTAGAGTTCACCTGCTGTAGTATACAGAACAGCCGTCCAAGCTCTAAATCTCTCTGAACATTTTAAATCCTTTTTGCTGCTTTGGAAAGGTGAATTAATAAAAAAGAAAAGTATACTTTTGGGTAGATTTTGTTAAGAGAGGTGATATAAATGCAGTAATTATATTTTCTGAAAATTCAAAGTGTTCTTAACAGCAAAGTATATTTATGCAGTCACTGCTTAAATATCAGATTGCTAATGTTACTTCTTTTATACTGTTTTGTGTATTTTAATTACGTAATGTTTTATAATAATAGTTGAAATTTAGCAAACAACTTACTTTTTTTATAATTCCAGACACACAAATCATTTCAATAAATTACTGTTGCTTTTTATTCATTGAAATTTGATGACCATTGAATTCCTCTCTTTGCAAACAGTTCATCACCTCTGTTTCTAAAGTTTATATTTCTATATTTAATTGGTTAATTTAAAGCCTATGGAAATTTTCTTTGCTTGAAAAAGATATGTGTAATAATCAATTTACTAGCTAAATGTGTCATAACTAGAGATGTGCGGCGGACACTTTTCGGGTTTTGTGTTTTGGTTTTGGATCTGGACTTCCGTTCGTGTTTTGGATCTGGATTGGTTTTTCCAAAACCACCCTTTCGGGTGTGGTTTTGGACCTGAATTATTTTCAAAAAAACATAAACAGCTAAAATCACAAAGTTTGGTGGTATTTTTGAGCCTACAGTATTTTTAACCTCAATAACATTCATTTCCACTCATTTCCAGTCAATTTTGAACACCCCACATCTCACAATATTGCTTGAGGCCAAAAGGTTGCACTGAGGTACAGTGCCGTAACTAGACATTTTAGTGCTGTGTGCAAGATAGGGCATTGGCGCCACCCCTTTATGTAAAAAAGGGGCAGTGCACGCCGTAGGCATGCAAAAAATATAGGTGCGTGGCTTCATGGGGAAGGGGTGTGGTAACAAAATAATACCAATTCACATTACATATTATAGTAGTCTCCATTATTCAAATTACGCCGCACAGTAGCGCCACTACACCAGGCACAGCCCCTCTTACACATTACGGCGGACAGATTCCCCTTTTTAAACATTACGGCAGACAGAGTCCCCCTTGTACACATACGACAGACAGCTTCCCCTTTTTACACATTACGGCAGACAGCGTCCCTTTTTGAACATTACAGCAGACAGAGTCCCCCTTGTATACATTACGGCAGACAGCTTCCCCCTTTTTACACATTACGGCAGACAGCGTCCCCTTTTTACACATTACGGCAGACAGCATCCCCTTTTTACACATTACGGCAGACTGCGTCCCCCTTTTTACACATTACGGCAGACAGTACCCCTTTTTACACATTACGGCAGACAGATTCCCCTTTTTACACATTACGGCAGACAGCATCCCCTTTTTAAACATTACGGCAGAGTCCCCCATGTACACATTACGGCAGATAGCTTCCCCTTTTACAAACATACCACCTCCATATTTGATGACTTTTCACATTATGAGAACAGGCAAGAGGAAGAGGAAAGTGTCAAGAAGGTGATTAAAAATTAGAGAAGCACACGCAATCAGGAACAACACACAGGCTTTCAACTCCACTCCTATATTGGTGTGGAATGGAAAGGACTTCAACCAAGCAAATATATAATTACCACATCACTGAGCAAACTGAAAAACTAGGGGCCAAAGCCTCTGAATTTGTACCCCCTCTCCATTTTCAGGGATTAAGATAATCTCGGATTTAATGCTGGGATGCAAATAAACTGGTGTATACTACAGGATCAAGATTGGATATTTTCCCCTCCACGGAGTCTGGAGACTTATTTTGTGAAAATTTTGTGGGTTTCTTTTTTTTCTCCATTTTTTATTGCATTTTTATTTACATATTTTGTGGCAGAGGCCTTATTTTTGTTTTTAACAAATCCCAGTTACACGCATGTGAGCATACCTATGAGTCTCAGTTACACACAAGTGAGCAAAACTGTGCATCCTGATTATTTTATTCATATTTTATTTTTAACTAAAACAGCCCCTTTGATGTTTTAGCACCCCTCCTGAGCCCCCACAGCAGCCCCGGATGGGGCAAGTTGAGTTTGGGTGGGTTCAGTACAGTATTAAGCAGTACTGAGCAGTGAATTTTTTTGTTATTTAGCCCCTACCCTAGTGAAGCTTACCACTCTACAGTCAAAACTCATTTCATACTATAAGTAGGACTGTGGGAGGAAGCAATGCTAACCTTTGTGCCCACAGCATGCCTCAGCCTGGAAAGCCAGACATCTACCTGGCTGTAAACCACCATGAGACTCCATACTGGGCCTTATTAAGTAACTGTTTGTGCCTCACAGGAGCTCCTGGCCCACCTAGTGCTGCAGTGCAATGGAAAGCTGATGCAATGCAAGAACACTGATGCTCTGTTCTTCTAACACTGCAAGGTCTTTTGATAACCCTACGCAGCCCTCCGGAAAATAACCCTATACAATAAATGTGCATTTTGTAAAAATATAATCCCAAAATATGGAACATTAATAAATCAAAATTAAGGTTGATTAATTAGAGCCATTCATTTGAGTGAGTCCCTATCATGAAATAATTGAGAACAACCGCTGTCTAATGCTGGGTACACAGTTCATACCAGAAGATGTAGATGAACGGGTTCAGACAATGCACCCCTAGAATTATGTCAGACATATAGACATAGGTGTGTTTGGAAAATCTAGTTTTCTCCGACAGTTGCGATGGATTATGATTCTGTCTCTTCAGAGTCTGGCCACAAATATGGTCTCATTGGAAAACAGTTCGTCAAAATTGCATTTTCCATGTTCACCTTTGGGCTATATGTTTTCACAAATCTGTTTGTGATGTTGCAGATTGTTTCATATTCTGCTCTAGGCTTTAATTTTAACCTAGGCTCAAGTGCAGCAGCACCCCTGAAATTATACGGCAGCACCTCTGGACTTATACAGCACACAGGCTGCACCCATGGAGAATTACACAGCACAGCAGACAGACAACAGCATAACTGGACTTAAATGGCAGTGGGGCAACACCACTGGACTGATAGGGCAGAGGGGCAGCACCACATATAGGGAGCACCCCTGGAATGATGTGGCAGACAGAGAAAAGACGTGCAAGATGGAATTGTCCTTGGGCCCTCCCACCCACCCTTATGTTGTATAAACAGGACATGCATACTTTAAAAACCAATAAATTCAACAACAGGGTCTGCCACACGACTGTGGCTGAAATAATTGGTTTGTATGGGCCCCCACCAAAACAGGAGCAAATAATATTTCCTTTCACAAACTAGCTGGCAAGATGTTGACCTCATCCTCAGATCCCCCCTTCAGTGTTTACATCCTCATCCTCACAGAGAAATACTATTCAAACAACCCACATCATGTAGGTGTCAGTGGACTGCTTACGCTATTACCCGAAGTTTCTGAACTTGACAGGGGGCATGCAAATGGTGGTAGGAGCTTCCTCTTCACATGCAGTATTTGGAAGGTCAGGCCTAAAAATCGCAACCACAGACACACTTGGACTATCCTTGGGGATATGTGATATCTCTGAACGTACAGTTGTTTTTCCTTATTTTTTTTATTTTTCAAGAGGGAGGAGGGCTTCCATCTTCATGAGAAGCTGAATCACCAGTCACGAACATAGGCCAAGGCCTTAGTCTTTCCTTGCCACTTAGTGTCGATGTCATATTATCAATTTTACATTTCTTATCAGATAATTTCTTTATTTTTTGGGTTCTTAATTTTTGCTTCCCGGATTTTACATGCCCTCTATGGCATTGGGCATCAGCCTTAGCAGACGACGTTAATGGAATTGCATCATCAATGTCATGACTGGTGGCAGCAGCAGCTTCAGCACTAGTACTAGGAACTGGAAGTGGTTCCTGATCTTTCACCATTTTTTCATCCAAATTTTTGTTCTCCATTTCATAGGACAGCACCCCTTTATTATTACAGCACACAGAACAGTGCCCCTTTATTTTCACTGCACCCCTGAATTTTAACAGCATACAAGACAGGGCCAGTGTACAGTTATTTAAACAGCACCTCTACATTTTTACAGTATACAAGACAGGAGCAGTGTGCATTTATTTTCACAGCACTCCTTTATTTTTACAGCATACAGGACAGTGCCAGCACCCCTGTATTTTCACAACACCCCTGAATTTTTACAGTATACAAGACAGGGCCAGTGTACATTTATTTTCACATAACCCCTGAATTTTTACAGCATACAAGACAGAGACAGTGTACATTTATTTTCACAGAACCCCTGAATTTTTACAGCATACAAGACAGGGCCAGTGTACATTTATTTACACTGCACCCTGGAATTTTTACAGCAATTTAATTTTATAGCAAAATTCAGGGGTGCTGAATTTTTACAGCATACAAGACAGGGCCAGTGTACATTTATTTTCACTGCAACCCTGAATTTTTACACATACAAGACAGGGCCAGTGTACATTTATTTTCACTGCACCCCTGAATTTTTACAGCATACAAGACAGGGCCAGTGTACATTTATTTTCACAGCACCCCTGTATTTTCACAGCATACAGGAGGACAGTGCCCCTGTACAGCACAGCAGCCAGGACAGCAACACCCAGGTACAGCTGCAGCACCCCTAACAGCACATGAAACACAAGTGACAGCCAGGGCAGTACCCCTAACATCACAGGGACACCACAATGACAGGAAAACACCCCTAGAGAGCACACACTGACCTACCCAATGTCACCACCTACAGAGAGAGACAGAGGTTTTCTCCCTCACTCTCCAAGTCTGGAGTGAAAATGGCGGTGACGCATGGCTCTTTAAATAGAATCCAAAACCTGCGAGAATCCAACAGCGGGATGATGATGTTTTACCTAGTTCTGGGTTCTGAGTGTTGTGGGAAGTCCCGAGCCAGGCTCAGATCCTGGCACGGATCTTGAAGTTCGAGGTTGGAGAGGGGTCAGTATTCTGAGTACCAAACCCACTCATCTCTAGTATTAACTTCAAAAACTTAGACCATTTAGGCTAGATTATTTTAACTCCTCACAGTGATGCCAACTGTATCGAAGAACTGTATCTTATGCCACTGGGCAAAATAGTTTCCCCCTCTTTAGCTGAAATTAAGATTAAGCTCCAATTACTTTTTTTTAACAGAAAAGTGACTATCCCAGATGTTAATGCGAGAGTAGAAATATTTTATACAAAATGGAGTCTTTACATTGATTCCCTAGACATCCCTACATGACAAGACATATTCAAACTATTTGAATTAACAGACTGGTTTTTATATAAAGAAAAAGTCAGAAAGTTACCAGTTCTTTTAATAGTATACTATATGACTTAATATTGATACCTACATCTCTCTTGTTGCTAGAATTGGCTTGTTAAGTCTTTTCTTTATTGATACTATTACACATATACCCCTTTCACACCTCCTGAGGCGGGTCGAACCTGGGAGCCTGACATTGGAGCTCCCAGGGTGCGACCCACCTAAGGCACCCTGTTGCCACTGTAAGCAACCCAGCATATTGCCAGTTTGCTGACGTTAGCAGTGTTGTGGCGAGGGGCGGCACATAGATATATAATGATCTCCAATCGCCACCCATCCACACACAGTGAATGGGAAATGGGTCACATTGACCTGGCTCCCATTCACACCACACAGCGAGCTGCGTTGAATACATGTTCAACCCTGCTCTCTACCCGAGTTGGAATAGCGGGTCGTTGGACCCGGTATTTCAACCCTGGCACCTTTCAGACCGCACATGAACATGGTTATGCACGCTCATGTGCCAGTAACCCGTGTTTATAGCTGGGGGTCTGAAAGGGGTTAATACATTGACACATTATGGGGTATATGCAATTGCCAGTGAATCGCGGCAATTTTTCGCCCGTTTTTTAATTCGACACAATTCGACCGTCGAATTCCGGCAAGTGGGTGCCGGAATTCAACATATTCAATAAAAAATGGATTCGACAGTCCCGCTGTCGAAAAACGGGCGATTTGACGGATTTTGATTAGACTTGTAAAAATGTAAAAAAAACGGGAAAAACGGTAAAGACCACGAAAAAAAATTGCGTGGGGTTCCCCCTCCTAAGCATAACCAGCCTCGGGCTCTTCGAGCCGGTCCTGGTTCTAAAAATCTGGGGGAAAAACTGACAGGGGATCCCCCATATTTTTAAAACCAGCACCGGGCTCTGCGCCTGGTGCTGGTGCAAAAAATACGGGGGACAAAAGCGTAGGGGTCCCCCGTATTTTTTACACCAGCATCGGGCTCCACTAGCTGGACAGATAATGCCACAGCCGGGGGTCAGTTTTATACAGCGCCCTGCGGCCGTGGAATTAAATATCCAACTAGTCACCCCTGGCTGGGGTACCCTGGGGGAGTGGGGACCCCTTCAATCAAGGGGTACCCCCCCAGCCACCCAAGGGCCAGTGGTGAAGCCCGAGGCTGTCCCCCCCATCCAAGGGCTGCGGATGGGGGACTGAAAGCCTTGAGTAAAATTATATAATATTGTTTTTTTTAGAATAACTACAAGTCCCAGCAAGCCTCCCCCACAAGCTGGTACTTGGAGAACCACAAGTACCAGCATGCGGGTGGAAAAACGGGCCCGCTGGTACCTGTAGTTCAACTGGGGGAAAAAATACCCAAATAAAAACAGGAGACACACACCGTGAAAGTAAAAGTTTATTTCATACATGCCGACACATACATACTTACCTATGTTGACCCGCCGACTGCCACGCCCCCCTCGTCACTGAAGAATCCGGGGTACCTGTGAATAAAATTATACTCACCTGATCCAGTGTCCGGATCTTTTTAAATAATCCTCGTACTTGGCAAAACAACAAAACGGCAACCCGGACCAAACGGACTGAAAGGGGTCCCATGTTTACACATGGGACCCCTTTCCATGAATGCCGGGACCCCACGTGACTCCTGTCACAGAGGGTCCCTTCAGCCAATCAGCGAGCACAACGTCATGGCACTCTGCTGATTGGCTATGCGCGTCTGAGCTGTCAGACAGCGCATCGCAAAGCCTCTCCATTATATTCAATGGTGGGAACTTTGCGGTCAGCGGTGAGGTCACCCGCGGTCAGCGGCTGACCGCGGGTAACCCCACTGCTGACCGCAAAGTTCCTACCATTGAAACTAAAGGAGGGAGCTGTGCGATGCGCTGTCTGCCAGCAGACGTGCATACAGCCAATCAGGAGAGTGCCACAAAGTGGCGCTTCCTGATTGGCTGAAGAGACCTTTCTGTGACAGCAGTCACGGGGGGTCTCTGCATTCGGGGAAAGGGGTCCCATGTGTAAACATGGGACCCCTTTCAGTCCGCCTGGTCCGGGTGTTCATTTTTTTTTTTGCCAAGTACGTGGATTATAATAAAAGACCACAGGACACTGGATCAGGTGAGTATAATTTTATTTTCAGGTACACTGTGGATTCTACTTGGACAAGTGGACAGAGGTCGGTGTGTGAACATAGGTAAGTATGTGTGTGTCGACATGTGTGAAATAAAGTTTTACTCTCACGGTGTGCGTGTCCTGTTTTTATTTGGGTATTTTTTCCCAGTAGAACTACAGGTACCAGTGGGCCCATTTTTCTCCCGCATGCTGGTACTTGTGGTTCTCCAAGTACCAGCTTGCGGGGGAGGCTTGCTGGGACTTGTAGTACTACTGGAAAAAACAATATTCTTTCAATTTTCATAAGGCTAACAGCCCCCCCATCCGCAGCCCTTGGATGGGGGGGGCAGCCTCGGCCTTCACCCCTGGCCCTTGTGTGGCTGGAGGGGGGGACCCCTTGATTGAAGGGGTCCCCACTCCTCCAGGGTACCCCGGCCAGGGGTGACTAGATGCGTATTTAATGCCACAGCCGCAGGGCGCTGTATAAAAGTGTCCCCCGGCTGTGGCATTATCTACCCAGCTAGTGGAGCCAGATGCTGGTGTAAAAAATACGGGGGACCCCTACGCTTTTGTCCCCCGTATTTTTTGCACCAGCACCAGGCACAGAGCCCGGTGCTGGTTTTAAAAATACGGGGGATCCCATGTCAGTTTTTCCCCTGGATTTTTAGAACCAGGACCGGCTCGAAGAGCCCGAGGCTGGTTATGCTTAGGAGGGGGGACCCCACGCATTTTTTTTTTCTGATTTTTACCATTCCATTTTAAAAAAAAATAAAAAAATAATAATAATATTTTTAAAAATATATAAATAATACTTGTGCCTCCAAAATAGACAAACCAAGTACCTAATCCCTTCTAATATAAATAGATATGCTATTACCAATAAAAAAAAAACAACAACAAAAAACATGTTTTAAATTTTTTTTATTAGATTTCGCCAGCAAAGTGTGGCGGATTGAAAATGATGAATTTACTGTCTAAAAGCACTGTTGTCGAATTTACAATCTTCAATTGAATATACTTTTGTCGAATTGCCGCATGTGTACCATTGCAGAAATGTCGAATTTGACAAATGTCGAATTTCAAAAAGTTGAATTTTGAAAGTCCGTTTTTTTGACGAAAAGTACTGAATTGCATTGTCGAAAAAAAAATTTGGGCGAAAATATCCTGTTTTTCGCCATTTTCGGGAATTCGACCGCAATTGCATATACCCCTATGTCCCAATATGTGGTAACTCTATGACAAATACTGTTTTCAAACACTTTTGATTGTAATGAATGAGCCAGATTGTACACCATGACTGTGTTACTGCCACTTGCTTTGTCTTGTACAATGCTGCAAAATCCTTTAATAAAACAGATTTATAAATATTAAGAAAAAATAAAAAATCAATATTAAAGAATTAAAATGACCACTTGTGAATAAATGTATACTTGGTATATTTACAGAACACCAACATCATAAATCTAATAATGGTACCCACATTAGTCTATATATAATTATCTCCAGGAATGATAAAGCACTGTTTGTCTGCATGTGTGAGAAAGGCATTGAATGGGAGCAGTATTTGTAAAGCATGCTGTTCATTGTAGTGCTAATGGGAGATCCTGGGGGTGGCTCCCGGGTAAGTTAGCTCTCTGTCTGGATGCTTTTTAGTATGAGCCTTTATCATGAGACCTTACTGTAGACAAATCACATGGCCCTATGTGTTCCCTGTTATTATATAGTGTTAAGACTGCTGAAATCGGAGAAGCCTTGGCGCGGCTCAGCAGCTAAACTTTATAATTGTATTAAATTCCATTTTATTTACCATACCAGTGTGTTTCAACATACACTTTCACACCTGGGTATTATCCACATACATAGGTGACCGTAAGAGAGACCAGCGACATTGTAGAGAGAGCACACCCCCTTTTTCATTCAGCAGCTAAACATGTCTTTGCAAACGCATGTGACCAATTCTCTGAAATTCTAATACCAGATAAGTTCAGGTATGGTTACAGGTAATATTTTAGTGTGCTGTGGGGATACCAGGGGGGTAAAGCACCCCCCTCTCTGTCTGCTGTTTGTCTGTGACCCATTGGTGTTTCTATAATGGGTGCAGTGTGTGTGGTGCACACGGGCCCCTGAGTCCAGGGGGACCCACACCGCACACACTGCACCCATTTCTCCTGTATTTACCTTTCTGGAATCCATCACTGACCGCGTGCGCAGCAGCCATTTTTCGGAGCCCTGCGCATGCGCTGTAGACTCTGGCACTGTGCCAGAGTCTACAGCGCTCAGAGTGCTAGCAGCGGTGCGACAGCTATGGGAGAGGAGAGGGCCCATACACAGAGTCTGCACATGGGTCCCCTACTCTCTAGAGATACCCATGCTGTGGCCCCTCCCCCTTTATAGCACCTGATATATAATTATCTCCAGGAATGATAGAGCAACTGCCACTGTTTGCATGTGTGAGAAAGGCATTGAATGGGAGCAGTATTTGGAAGGCATGCTGTTCCTTGTAGTGCTAATGGGAGATCCTGGGGGTGGCTCCCGGGTAAGATAGCTCTCTCTCTCTCTGGATGCTTTTTTGTATGAGCCTTTATCAGGAGACCTTACTGTAGACAAATCATATGGCCCTATGTGGGCACTGCCATTATGTAGTGTTAGGACTGCTGATATCAGAGAAGCCTTGGCGTGGCTCAGCAGCTAAACATGTTCTTGCAAACGCATGTGACCAATTCTCTGAAATTCTATTACCAGATAGGTTCAGGTATGGTTACAAGTAATTTTTAGTGTGCTGGGGGATACCAGGGGTGGGAAAGCACCCCCACCCCACTCTGTCTGCTGTTTGTCTGTGACCCTTCCCCCTTTCTAGCACCTGATATATAATTATCTCCAGGAATAATAGCGCAACTGCCACTGTTTGTCTCACCCACATTAGTCTGCAAAATTTGAACAAATGTCAAAAACTATATAATATAGTGCATTCTCAACATTATGCACTAATAAGTTTGAAATTCAAGGTATGATTTAGCTCCAAACTGGTTATTAAATAAGAAAGCATTAAGTTTGTACTACTCAACACTCTGAAACTTAGTGGTAAATATACTCCAAAGATAGCCTAGAGTCCCACCACATTTAAGGGGTCATTCAGATGGGGTTGCTATTGCACTAACATGCACAAAGTGATGAGGTTCGGTACTTTGCATGTGTGCAGTGACGTCGCAAGTAACCCGGCAACATAATGTCAGTGATTGACAGTCTAATAATGTTTCCAGGGTTGTGATGGGCTCCGTTTAGAGACATGTCACTGCTGTTTAGCAAGCATGAAAAGGTCAGGGATCTCCGTCCTTGGACATAGACTTCCTGGTCTCTGTGATGGGCAGCTTGTGCAGCACCATTGATGCCGCAAACCACCTTATGGTGGGTGCTTTAGTCCGATGCTGCATTTTAGGATTGAACTCAGATCACTATTGCAGCAGGAGGCATCTGTTTGGTCATTTATCTCCACCAGTGCAGTAGGATTAGGGTGCGTATGATCCTTTAAGATGAATAAGGCTGACCATTTTATTGGTGCTGCTAGTGAGATATAGCAAATGAGATACAAGTCCTTTGTTAAAGTCATACAGTTCAGGTATAAGTTTATACATTTCATACTAAATACAAACTTTCAAACAACGTCATAATTCTTCAGTGCTGTCTTGGTTAAATAGTTAATAAGTTGTATAATAAATCTTCAAAGGAATTAGGGTCAACATTTTCAATAATGTAATTTAGTAAATAAAATATTAATAGTTTACTGTCCAAACTGGTTTGTTACATGTGCAAATTTATATTACTTCTATATCTAAGTTAATTCCCTATGCACAAATTAACTGCTTTATTAATTACTAACTTTATTGCTGGATTTGTTCTTTTCCACCCTTCACTTTTAAGCATGGTTTTGTTATCAGAACGACCGCAGGAGGCGCAATCTTACTCCATTAGAAGGAGCCAGAAAAAATTATGCTTCACAGAGAATAACTCCTCCCTCCTGCTGCCCCTTCCCCCGACTGAAGTCAGTACACAAGTGCAGGCCTATAGAATGTTGCCAAGCAATGGTGATATCATCATTCCATGATGTCACAATTAGCAACTGCATTCTCTAGGGCTGCAGCTGCTGGCTGGAATCAGTTGGGGGCAGCAGGAGGAGGGATTTATTCTTTCTGAAGCATAATTTTTTTTTCTGGCTCCTAATCTAGCAAATTAGCAATTCCTGCTTCTGGTCTGCGTACAAAACAATGCCCACCCATGTGGGCCTCATAGTCCACACTCCAGAAATCCAGTAAGTCAATAATTAAGTGCTGTAACTTAAAATTTCATTGTATTCTTATATCAAGTGAAATATTTCATCTCACTGTAAGGTTTGGACATCTAACCATTATTATGTTATTCTATGAAATTACACTGTTGAAAAGTTGAACACCGTTTTTTGTAAGGGTGTATTATACATCTTATCAATTAGTTATCCAAGTCAGTGCTGGTGAATAATGTCTGTACCAGTTTGATACTTGACATTTCTGTATACCCCCATTCTGTAGCTTCATTATACAGTATGTATATCAGCTCTAAAAATTATTCTACCGTTAAATGTATACTTGCTGTCTATATGCAATGCATATACATGCCCACATGAACCAAGCAGAATCTCCAGAACAACTGTTATTGTCAAGGAAACAAGTTGAGTGCGAAGACACTCCTCATATACCTTTCCCTTTTCACTTAATTAATGAATTAATTAAGATTTATTAATTTGGCATGAAATGTTTATTGTGGCTAAGACGCTCCACTGCGAGTTGAGATTGGATGGATTCACAATATTTTTTTTGCCTCAAAAGAATTTATATAAAGTAGTAGACTAAAGTAGTATACCTGAAGGAAAATCACAAGGTGTGGCTATGTTGCAGATTACATTGCATGGATAATTTGGAAATACACCTTAAATGGGGAAAGGTGTATGTGGACACATTTGTGTGTACACTCGACTCTGAGTTTTCTGCATACTGTAAGTGGATGATTTTTTTCTGTCAAATTACATAAGAAAAAATTGTAATCAAAGGCTATGTAATCAAATGTGGGCCTATTTCTATGTCGCAATCAAAAGCACAAGCAGCTGCTACAAATTCCTCACCACATGCACATACATTTGCCCGATGAAAGCTGTGAGATGCCCACTTTTAGTGTTCTTGTGCACTGTAATATCAATTGGAATTTCCTTATACGTCACCATCGAAACTTGAAGCAGCCCTATGGGAGGGGATGTTTCTCTGTGAGACTCTGGCCTCTTATGCCATCAGCTGTGGATCTGTAAATGCAGTTTCTTGCATTGACATATCTGTGAGACTCCCATAACACGCCCACTGAATGGGCCAAATATATGTGCATTTCAAACTACCGATCAGTCACCACAAACCAGGAACACCAATCACTTTTCCACAACATTTTTGATATTATTGGCCCAGTCACAACAGAACCTTGTGTAACACAGTGTTGTAGAGGTTTTCAGAATTACTCATGAATGAGAACCTGCAAATAATCAGTGATCTACATAAACATGGGCATTGCATGCTGATTACAAGTTACCCAAAATCATTTTAACCATATCAATTTCTTCAGATAAAAAAATGAGGATCTATTTATCAGTGATAGAATGAAGACAGATGTCCTCATTCTAATCATTCTTACATAATGTAACCTTTATTAAATACAAGATTGGTTACATTTCATGAAATAGTTCATCACATTCTGGATTGTACCCTTAATGCATATCACATACTGACTTTGATCCCTGTATATTGCAGAAGCACATTTCCTATATTCACAAACCATAAACCTCCAAATAAGATGCAATTCATTTTCCTCTTAACATTTTTATGCTGTTTGAATTATTTTTATTATAATAAATGTTATAATTTAGCAAAAATCTGCAGCAATGCAAATAACAACATGAAGACACCAAAAACATGTTTGTTTAATCTATGATATCATTATGTATACTGTACAGTCTTTATAAGCAATATAACAATATGAATGTATAAATAAAATATATGGCTGTAATAGTCAATCTTGCTGAATTACAAGGTAGTAACATAAATTAAAGAAACATAGGTTCCAGACCTGTATGATTATTAGAACAAGATTTTGTTTGTTGATTGATGATATCGATAATTGGAGATTAGCAGCAGCTGAGAAACAAACTATAAAAGGAAGGCCAGTGAATCAATCAGTTCCAAAAAGTATTTTTCCTTAGGAAGCTCACTACCTGTGTGAGTGAAACACATTGGAACTGATACACCTAAATAGATCAAGACCTTTCTACACCACCACCTGCAATAGTTCCCTATTAGATCGAGGGCATAAAAAGAATATGACACCAGGACACCCTGCTGAAACACAAAAAATGAAGAAACCACAACTGGAAGCAACCACATGCTGGTAGGGAGCACCTGAAAGCAAGCCATACTCAACCATAAAGATATGCAGAATTCACAACCATAAAGATATGCAGAATTAACTATATGACACATATATGAAAATGGATCAGGCAATTAATATCAGAGGTCTGAGCATACCACATAGAGAAAAACTCAGGGCCAAATGCTATAGCCTGTGATTTGTGGGAGCCTACGTGATTACAGAGAGATAGTCATTAGATTTAAATCTAGTGACTATCTCACCTGAATCGTACTGGCTCTTGCAAATTGTGAATTTTTTCGTTTGGCAATGAATTTCATTTAACATTACTCCAACGGTAAAATCAAGACATTTTCTTCAATCCAATGTTGCGAGACTCCACTAAAAGTAGAAAATACATCAAAGTTTGATTCATTTTAGGAAACAGACACAAGTGCATCTACAAATATGTGCATCAGAATTTCTTTACACTGCTTTATATGTTATATTTGGGAAAGTAGTGCAAGTGATTATCACCTTAAATTGATCAATTGATTCTATATTGCATATTCTATGTCCATCAGTTTATTTTTTAATCTTAATGGATTATTGTATTTATTGGGTTAAAGCTGTCTAGTTCTTGTAGATATTAAACAAATGTTTGATAATTGTTAGCAGAAAAAGGTGGCTCTACCAAGTACAAGTTGGCAAGGGGTTGAATAGTTATGCAAGTGGCTTTTTTCAGTTTCAATTTAAAAAAATCTGCAGATAAATATTGAACTCTGAAAATGCTATCTGTACCAATATGTGTAAGTGTCATTTGTAATAGACAAATCTGTTGATTTATGAGAAATCTAAACACTTTTGTATACATTATACATATGACAATTCCTTTTTCCCTAATATGCTTTTCCTTCTCTTACTTAGACTAATATCTACTCCATCTCCCTGTAATGGGACCGAACCCTCGGTCTCTACCAACCTGATGCTTATTTCTGTGTTAATATACCATGTATTTCTCCCAAAATGTCTTACACTGTAAGTCTCTGTTTTCTTGTTTTGCTCATTTCTTTATGTACTTTGTGCCATATAAATAAAAGGATTAATAATAATAATTTTATATATATATATATATATATATATATATATATATATATAAACAGAATGGCCGGCACTCTCTCCTTAAAAGTCTCAGTGCCCCGGTGCCTCCCAATTAGGTCTTTCAACCAAATACACAATGCAGAAATGGTGGCATTCACGGGTCTTGCAGTCAAAAGGAAAAACGGACACAGTGGTCTCAAACTTAGATCAACGTTTCATTAATTTAATAACGTCATCAGGATCCTGATGACGTTATTAAATTAACGAAACGTTGATCTAAGTTTGAGACCACTGTGTCCGTTTTTCCCTTTGACTGCAAGACCCGTGAGTGCCACCATTTCTGCATTGTATATATATATATATAATATATAGCAGTGCCGTAACTAGGTGTGGGCGGATGGGGCATTGCACACAGCGCAGTTGGACTGTGGGCGCAGCATGTGCATCCACACTGATTGCTCCTCACCAGCTGCAGTGCTGGCCACTGTAGCGTAGTGTAATATTAGTAGTGCTGCGCCCGGCACCTTCCCTGCCAGAGACAGCGCTGCTAATATACATTACATTACAGTCACTGCAGGCAGCGGCGCAGTGCTGGGCTGTCTGTAAATGTAGACTCTCTCCCCATGATCAGTCCACCTCTGCTCAGTCCACCCCCCTCCTCCTGCTCTTCTCAGCGCTGTGCACACACTTCCGGGTACTGGAGATGACTCATCTCATAGACGGCTGCTGCTGCCTTCACAGGAGTGAAGTCTCTCTCTCCTCCTCTCCCTCCCCTCGTGCAGATTCCATGCTTATCATGTAGGTACTGTACAGTATGTGTTTATTACTGTTTTGGGCAGTAAACTAAATAACATTAAGATAGACTGGCCTTGTGGTTGCTCATCCTGGACTATGTCTCAGTGATTTTTAAAAAAATCACTGTGTAAAATACAGTGTAAATATTTTGTATAAAAAACCCTTCAAAAACTGCACATACATTAATCTAATGTGTTTGTATGTGTGTGTGTGTGTGTGTGTGTGTGTGTGTGTGTATGTATATATATATATATATATATATGGAGTACTACTGTCTGTGACTATCGGATGCTGCCGCGCTCTGTAATGTGACTGATGGACGCTACCGTGCTGTGTAATGTGGCCGACGGATGCTGCCGTGCTGTGTAATGTGGCCGACGGATGCTACCGTGCTGTATAATGTGGCCGATGGACGCTATCGTGCTGTGTAATGTGGCCGACGGATGCTGGCGTGCTGTGTAATGTGGCCGATGGATGCTACCGTGCTGTGTAATGTGGCCGGCGGACACTGCCGGGCTGTGTAATGTGACTGACGGACGTTACAGTGCTGTGTAATGTGATTGACCGAAGCTATCGCACTGTGTATTGCGACTAACACCACCGTTCTGCGTAACGTGACTAATGGACGCCACCAGGCTGCATAAGGTGACTAATGGACACTACCATGTTGCATAGCGTGACTAATGGATGCTACCGTGTGGTGTAATGTGACTAACGTGAGGAGTGATGTGAGTAACAGACCCTACTGTGCGGTGTAGTGTGAGTAACGGGCGCTACCATACGGAGTTATGTGACTAATGAATGCTCCATGAAGTCACATCCCTATTTTTTGATGCCCGTAACTAGCGTTGTGTAATGGGGCGCGGGTGGACGAGAGGTAAAATTCATTTTAAAACATGGGGGGCGGCACCGATGCTGTTTCTTGCACAAAGCGCTAAAATGTCTAGTTACGGCACTAATATGTATATATAAATTCCACTCACGGCGGCACTCCAAATAAAGAGACAGTAATGCACTGCTATTAAGCTTTATAGCAGTGCATTACTGTCTCTTTATTTGGAGTGCCGCCGTGAGTGGAATTTGTGATTTGTTACCTGAGAGCAGCAAGATTGGAGGGCACCCAGCACCTTACATTACATGGGAACTAAGCGATCGAGTGCTGGTATCTCATTTCTGTATATATATATATATATATATATATATATATGAAGTGGTGGGAGTATGGCGCCACAAGTATAAGTGTGTAGGCCGAGTATACAGTTTAAAAATAACCAGAGGTGTAGACACTCCTTTAGGAGTAAAAGGCGTCAGCTGACCCCAAATTAAAAGCAGGGATAAGCTGCCTGTTAGTTTAAAGTGTAAAAGGGGGGGTAGGGGTACTAGCGACTATCAATGTCTACACTTAAAGGATAAATATATGAAGAATGATAAAATACGTATTTCTAAAAGGGGTATTTATTGTAAAACAGATAATTTAATAAAAGATATTTGAGAATAAAAAATGGGCGTGAAAATAAAAGGGTGGGTTTAATCAATTAAGACATAAATTCAGGCTGACTAGCATATAAAAACACATCTGGAACAATAAAAACATAAAAATATATTTGAGATAAGAGAAAGGTGCTTATCTTTAAAATGGAAGGTCACTTGAGGTACACCCAACGCGTTTCGTCCATCTGACTTCATCAAGGGGTAAAGGGCTACTGAGCAATGATTCTATTTATAGCCAAGGTAATTAGCAAGGTAACCATGACATCACTTCCTTCTAGGACTACTTGGTAATACAGTTGAATACAACATTATAAAATTCAGATAAAAACAAATGTCAGGGGTAGATGTTACATAGATAGTTTCACCAAGCTGAATCTGATATAAAAACGAGTAACAGAGCTTGCAGTAAAGGAAAAATAAGTCGGGGGGCGCATTTAGCATCACTTCCGCCCCGCTTCCTGTGTCCGCGTTTGAACACTGCGCATGCGCACGGTGCCCGCTTCCGGAATAAGCGTCCATGTTCAGGCGCAATGCTGCCCCACTTCCGGCTTGTTCTTTCTGTTAGGCATGCCACACTTCCTGTTGCGGCGGGGCGCACATATCACAGATATGATGCCTTATGTGTGTGAATTCGTTTTTGTTTTGTTGTTACCTAGGTAACCTTAGTATTTTGACTTGTCCCTCCCTGCGGGCGCCTTCCGATGACGTCGCCCGCTATACGGAAGCAGCTGCACAGTTTGTGATAGCAGCGGTCAGCGTGGCGTTCTGATCGGAGGGCAGGAGCGCAGGTGAGGTAAGTCAATTTGATTGTTTATGTGGGGAAGGTTCTGTGAGGGTATATAATGTTTGTCATTACTGTGTTGTACATCCCTGACGACGGGCGGATGCCCGAAACAATTGTAGGATGTCACTTCAATAAAGAAATCCGTTTGAACAGTCTCCTGAGTGCCGCCTGTTCTCCTATCTATCTATATATATATATATATATATATATATACATATAGGTGTCCGCACTCACATCTAATTGTAGATCATCTCAGGGGTGCTCCATAAGGTAATGCTGGAGGTTTTACCAATAATATAAATGTAAAAAGTTCATGGATTGGACAGAGGGCACTCACCATCCAATAAATATTTTCAATCTTTTATTCAGACATCAGTGTCAGTAAATATATGTCGATGTTTTGACCCTATAGGGTCATTCTCAAGACAGCCACATGAGGCATCCTCACAGCATGCAAGTTGTAGGACATTTTTCGGGTTTTGTGTTTTATTTTTGGAATCGGTTCCGCGGTAATGTTTTGGATTCAGACGCGTTTTGGCAAAACCTCCCTTAAGAATTTTTGTCTGATTCAGGTGCGTTTTGGATTCGGGTGTTTTAAAAAAAAAAAACCCTCAAAAACAGCTTAAATCATAGAATATGGGGGTAATTTTGATCCTATAGTATTATTAACCTCAATCACCATAATTTCCACTCATTTCCAGTCTATTCTGAACTCTGAACACCTCACACCTCACAATATTGTTTTTAGGCCAAAAGGTTGCACCGAGGTCACTGGATGACTAAGCTAAGCTACCCAAGTGGTCAGCACAAACACCAGGCCCATCTACTAGTGGCACTGCAGTGTCAGACAGGAGGGCAGATATCAAAAAAAGGCCCCTAACAGCACATGATGCAAAGACGAAAAAAAGGTGCAATGAGGTTGCTGTAGGCCTAAGCTAATCGACACAACCATCTGGCCCATCTAGTAGTCTCACGCAGTGGCTGAATGTCAAGAGTGGGCCGCAATTGTTCGGTCCACTGACAGCATCTCCAGCATGCTCCAGTCACTTTAAAAAAAATATGCAATTGGTGGACTTATACGGCAGTACCCCAGGACTAATACAGCAGTACCCCTGGACTCATACAGCAGTGTCACACAGGATGGCACTTTTCAAAAACTAGGCCCCAAACAGCACCTCATGCAAAGATGTCAAAGAGGTGTAATGAGGTAACTGTATGACTAAGCCAAGCGACACAAGTAATTCCAACTGGAATTATATGTCCAAATCACTGTAATTATTTGGCAAGATCACTGTAATTAATAATTATAAATCACTGATATTAATTGGTAAAATCACTGTAATGCTACGTCCAAATCACTGGAATTAATTGCCAAAATCTCGCTATCGCCTGCCTAGTGAAGTGGAATCTAGATTGGATTTGGTACTGGGGACACAATAATTGTCTAAATCCCACTGCACTAATGGCGGATAACGGGCGCACGTCTAACAGCGCACTGATTATACTGAGCACTGATTATACTGATCACTGATTATACTGAGCACTGATTACTCTGAGCACTGATTACACTGAGCACTGATTACACTGATTACTGATTATACTGAGCACTGATTATACTGAGCACTGATGATACTACGGAGAACTGACACTAAGCAGCACGATGCAGCACAAGACACGGTACTAGTATTAGTGAGCAACACAAAAGCCCTCTGGAATTGTCACCCCTCAGATACCACTGTGACTGGAATGATGATGACCTATGCACAGTGACAGGACACTACCACAGCACCCTACAGCAGCAAGATGCAGCACAAGACACTGGACTATTAGTAATGTACTGTAGTACACTGTAGTATACTGAGCAGTATAGAGGTGGAGGCATTGTTCAAAAGGGCCAAACCCAGGAAAGCTCCAGGTCCTGGCGGAGTGTCACCATCTGCCCTAAGAGCATGTGCGGGTCAGCTCACCCCCATATTCACCAAGATCTTCAACAAATCACTGGAGCTACAGAAAGTCACTTCCTGCCTCAAAAGGTCTACTATCGTCCCGGTCCCCAAGAAACCCTCTTTCACGAACCTGAACGACTACAGGCCGATAGCACTGACGTCTGTGGTCATGAAAACGTTTGAGCGTCTGGTTTTGAATCACCTGAAAACTGTGACTGGCCCCCAACTGGACCCCCTGCAGTTTGCCTATCGATCGAATCGGTGTGTCGAAGATACAGTCAACCTGGGCCTGCACTACATTCTACAGCACCTAGACATTCCCGGTACCTACGCGAGGGTCCTGTTTGTCGATTTCAGCTTAGCTTTCAATACAATCGTCCCCAGCATCCTTCACCCCAAATTACTTTGCCTAGGGGTCCCAGAAGCTACCTGTTCCTGGATAGAAGACTTCCTGACAGATAGGACACAGGTGGTGAAAGCGGGGGAATTCACCTCTCAAGCGCAGTCCATTAGTACAGGGGCCCCTCAGGGCTGTGTCCTCTCACCCCTGCTCTTCTCCCTGTTCACAAATGACTGTACCTCAGAAGCGCAATTAGTAAAGATCATCAAATTCGCCGATTACACCACCGTCATCAGCCTCATCAAGGACGGGGATGAATCGGCCTATAGACGGGAAGTAGACTGGTTGGCCCACTGGTGCATCTACAACAACCTTGAGCTCAACCCCCTCAAAACTGTCGAGATGAAAGTGGACTTCAGGAAGAAGTCATCTAGTGCACCTCCGTTAACGATTACTGACAGTGTGGTATCGCTAGTGGACTCCTTCAAGTTTCTAGGGACCACAATCTCCCGGGACCTTAAATGGGGATCCAACGCTAATGCCACTGTTGGGAAAGCGCAGCAGAGGTTGTTCTTCCTCAGGCAACTAAGGAAGTTCAACATCCCACAGAAACTTCTGCTCCTCTTCTACTCCGCGATTGTGGAGTCGGTACTGTGCTCCTCGATACTCATATGGTACAGCTCCGCAGCGTGAGGTACAGAAGCAGGCTCCAAAGGGTGGTCAGAACGGCAGAGAAGATCATCGGGGCGACCTTCTCTCAGTCCAGGACCTGTACCTGTCCAGAGCTAAAAAGCGGGCAATGAAGATAGTAAAAGACCAGCTACGCCCCGGCCACAGCATGTTTAACTTGCTTCCTTCAGGCAGGTGTTACAGGGCCATCCCCGCCAGCTCCACCAGAAGCCTCAAAAGTTTCTTTCCCCAAGCGGTCCGCCTGCTGAACTCCTGAACATTGACTGACTAGACGTACATGTAATTAACTTGTGTCCCTATGGTATACCTATCTGTGTGACTTTACTTGCCCCCCCACCTGCTTATCTGTTATCTACTTGGCTGTTGTATAGCAAACCGAAGACAAATTCCTAGTATATGCAAGTATACCTGGCCAATAAAGCTGATTCTGATTCTGAGCACTACACAATGCAGCACAAGACAATGGGCAGTGATACTGAGCACTGATGAGGATACTAGAAATGACACTGGGCAGCGAGAACAGCACTGGACTATTGTACTGTAATATACTGGTCACCACAATGCAGCAGCAAAACAATGAGCACTGATGAGGATACTAGAACTGACACTGGGCAGCAAGAACAGCACTGGACTATTGTACTCTAGCAATATACTGGTCACCACAATGCAGCAGCAAGACAATGAGCACTGATGGGGATACTAGAACCGACACTGGGCAGCGAGAACAGCACTGGAAAACTGTTCTGTAGTATACTGGTCACCACAATGCAGCACAGATAATGAGCACTGATGAGGATACTAGAACTGACACTGGGCAGCGAGAACAGCACTGGACTATTGTATTGTAGTATACTGGTCACCACAATGCAGCACAGATAATGAGCACTGATAGTGAGCTGATATTGAGCTGATATTGAGCTTTCCACTCAGAGAACGTAGCCACGTCCTCTTGCTGTCTCGACAATGCACGAGTGAAAATGGCGGCGACGCGCGGCTCTTTATATGGAATCCGAATCTCACGAGAATCCGACAGCGGGATGATGACGTTTTCCCCCATTCGGGTTTACCAAGTAAGGCGGGAAGAACCGAGGCTGCCTCGGACCCGTGTAAACACGTGAAGTTCGGGGGGGTTCGGATCTTGGAGCGGAGAACCGAACCCGCTTATCTCTAATATATATATATATATATATATATATATTACATTCTTGAATATGTATGGGCTTGATATGGTGATGCAAATAGTAAGAAGTGTAAGGCAGTCATATAAGCAGAGTTTATAATAAATAAAAAAAACTCTTTGCATGTTTTTTTATATATATACACATGTGATTAATGTTAATATTTCACATATTACCATTGTCATGTATGTCAATTTTGTTTTTGATATGTGATCTATACATGTATCAATAAAGAAAATTGTTTAAAAACAATAATAATAAAAACAGAAAATTGTTTAAAAACAATAATAATAAAAACAAAGAACTTTCATTCATACCTATTTACTAGAGAAATTATGGACAAATGACAGAGAAGTATAGTGAATTGGTGATGTCACCAACAAGAATAAAAGACCTCTACAGTCAATATGTTAAAGCTTAACTGTATAAATTGGTCTTTTCCATGGTGTTCATTCTGAAAGGTTTAACATTATCTCTCACAAGTGCTCTAATAAATGTGCATTGCACTTATTTGCATAATTACCTGATTTAATTGTCTTTTGACTCTAGTCTTCATATGATATAGATAAACAAGTCTTGCAGCTTAGAACCTTGTCAGAAGTGATTATTAGTAGAAAACAAAAGGAAATACCTCAGGGAAGCATCACTGACCTAGCTTAATTTCCTTTAACTTAATATATCACATTTAAATTGTTTAAATAACTTAACGGTAATCCCATTCAATCTAGTGTTTGAATAAATTAGGACAATATCAAGTCTATATAACAGTCAAGGTCCTGCACAATTAAAATAAAAAGGCACTCTTCTGTTTTTGTATTTTTAAATCACAACATTGCATAAAAGTAATTAATATAAAATTATAGGACATGCTAAATGTATATTAAAATATATGTGCACACCTTTTACATGCCCAAGAATGAAACTGTTTGAATTTCTATCACTCAGCACTTTAAACTAGAAGTTTTAGATCAGAAACATGCCTCAGGGTAGTGCCTGTAGTAATCTCCACTGAGTCCTTGCTGATTGTCTAAGAAGAGATAATGAAAAACTAAATTATTTCCCAGCATGCTTGGATAATGTCGGCAGACCAAATATTTATTGCTTTAGGAAATATAGCTTTTATTTATATAACGCTCACCATTTCTGTAATAACTATTTAAGAAATAGTAATGATGTGTAAATAATATATCAGATACTCAGCAAGACCTGATTTTACATTTAATTTTCATTTAACCGTTTATTAGTGACAACTTCTCCCCCATGGTGGTGCTTATACCTCAGAATAAATATACCATATATATCTTGTAATTCATTTTAAAAGGAATATTTTTAAGTTTTTTTTATTTGTTTGCAATACACATTTAAAAGGCAAATGCATAAGTATTTCTGCTAAAAGAGCCATTGAACTTTATATATCTATATATGGATGGATTTTGAAAAGGTTTTCACAATTTTAACATTTGTCGAGGAAGGTTTAGGTGTTTAAAACATTATTCTATGACAAAGTGAACCAAGCAGTGTCAATTTTTGTGATGCAAGTCAGTAAGACAAGAATGGTAAGGCTCTACAGTGCCAAACAAATGGAAAGTGTGGAACTGCAATAGCTTTCTTCAGTTTTTTGCATTAGAGCTATAGGTGGGATGTACCTAATATAATGGCTGTTGGGATCCCGACACTGGAATCAAGACAACAAGTAAAATGCCAGTGGTCAGAATACTGAGGCCCGCCTCTCCCTGGTATTCCCACTCGGGTGCTGAATCCACACCACCAGTCAAGAGAGAATAGAATCCTTCACGAGCAAAGTTCGCCACCGGACCTGAAAAGTGATGAGTGTAGCTAGCCCGTGAGGGGGATCTCTCTGCTTGATGCCAGCATTATGACTGGCAGGATGCCGCTGTTGGGATCCTGACAGCTGGCATCCCATCAGCCGCAGTAATGTATCCAACCCCTATAGGCAGTCCAGATACCTGTATTCAAGGGAGTTGCTACCGTGGGTGCTAGGAATGCTGTTGCTATGGAGCCCACAGCATGTCTGAGACCTGCCTCCATAAAGCACCCTGCTCACCACAGGGGACAGAATAATAATGATGGTGAGAGAAAGAAGTGACTATTGCATTGGCTGCACCATACAGCAATGTTCTGATAACATACAGCTGAACCCTCCTACTCCTGGTTACTCCCACTATGTAAATATAGAAGTGGGGGTTACACAGACTACTGCTGGGAGCAACATTTAGGGAAAGATTCAAATGTTATCGCCCCCTATCTCCCCCTATTTCACCTACATAGAAGTAGGAAGGGTCGAATTCAACACAGCATCCAACTTTTCTGGATTTAAGGAGATCAGTACCTGAAATTATACATCTCAGGAAGGGTACAGCAGGAACCTCAAAGGTGCACTTGGATAGTTTACTATAGAGACGGTTACTGCTAAGTCAACTGAGAACTTCCCTTACTTGCCCGTGGTTAGGAATAAGATCTTTGGACAATATGAGTATATCATCAACTGACATTATTTTTAACAAAAGAAAACAAACAGCGCCAAAGAAAGAGGATAAAGGATGAATGAAGCCTTTTATATATATTTTGACATGGCTTAAGTTTCAGGAACTGACAATATATTTATGATCCCATGGAGAGGTTTTCTCTGGGATCAGATCTATGGGACAGTCCCATTTTCAGTGAGAGTGTATAACATCAGCAGCTTTTTCACTAAAGACATCAGAAAACTCTTTGTAGGGATCCAGCAACTCTGGTTCAGACTTGATATCAGAAGATCTGAGAAGAACAATACCTTGTAAACAGGTCTGAAAGCAGGATGGACTCCAACTTGCCAACTGAAATGTGGACCAGTCAATTCAAGAGTTGTGGAGTTGAAGCCAGGGTAACCCCAATATGATGTCATGGGTAGCTCTGGGTATCACTAGGAACTCAATCTGCTCACTGTGGAGGATACCAATGCACAAAGTCACAGGAAAAGTTTTATGAGAAACTGTTCCTTCAGAGATGTGACTTCCATCCACTACTGTGGGAGAGAGAGAGGTTAAACTGGCAGTCTGAGTTCTTGGATGATGGCAAAGGACAGAAAGTTACCCACAGCACCCAAGTCAACTAGGGCAGACAAATACTTGGAATCCTGAGCAAATTCCAGGGTAGCAGGCATAATACAATCAGGATGTGGAGAAGCTTTCTTCAAGACACCTAAGATGACTTCCCCATTACAAGTTAGGCATTGCAATTTCCCAGATGGATCGAGCAGGAGTTTAGGAAATAACCTGGAGCAGCACAGCACAAACACAATCTTTCCCAATTTGATTTTGGGATATAAATCACCCGGCGCATACATATACATATATATGCACAAAGTTTTCATCCTAGGCCCCTGAAGTTTGGTTTGCCATATTCGCAGTTTTTGCGTGCTATTAGGATCTGTAGTGATCATGAGCAGGCAGAGATCCAGATTGATGATATGATTCGCAAATTTAACAGTAGAGGGTATGATATGGATCTACTGTTGAAGGCGAAAATACGAGCATTGGGCTGTAGTAGATAGTCTTTGTTAAAATCTAGAAAGGATAGACAAAAGTTGAATAGGATTCCTTGGGTTAATCACTACAGTACTGCTAGTGGAGTGATTATTAATTCGGCAAAGAAATTGTGGCCTATTGTTGCTATCGATCAAGACCTTAATCTGGGTAATACCTCTATTATGCCATGTTATACACGTGGGCGTAATATTAGGGATTGGGTAATGAAGACCGACATTACTTGTCTTCAAACACAGCAGAGCGTACAAAGTAGCTTTATGACACTTAAAAAAGGATGTTTCAGGTGTCTCAATTGTGTGACATGCAGTGCATTGATGGTGGGTACATTTTTTACTCATCCGCATAGTGGTAAAAAGTATGAGATCAGACACAGGGTTACATGTATAACGAAATTTATAATATATATATGATTGTATGCCCTTGTGGTAAAAATTATGTAGGAAAGACTGACCGCACTCTTAGAGAGCGTATGGCCAATCACAAATTGCCCATTCGGAATGCATTAACCTCCGGAAGCAGTGACCAACCTGTGGCACGTCACTTTTTAAGTGCTGGCCACAGCTTGGCATCACTTAAGTATATTATAATTGATCATGAACCTGCTAAACTTAGAGGCGGGGATCGGTCTCTACGTCTCCTACAGAAAGAAGCACGTTGGATCCATGAGTTAGGAACACTTTCACCTAGAGGCCTTAATAAAACTCTTGGTCTACATTGCTTTTTGTAAATCATTATGAATATGTCTACATCACATTGACTATTATTGTGGATTTTCGGTATATATGTGGAGTTTAGATGTGCTCTAGTTGGTCGTATCTTGACTCCTGTGTTAGAGTGATTTATCCTATCATGTATTGTGTATCTATGTTCAGGCGTTTTATGCCAATTATGTTTCTCATAAGTGGTTGTTGCCAAGTGCTTTTGACACAGGTTCTGTTATGTCTCATTATTTTTAAATGTATTGTTTCTTTTTTGTTTACAGTGGTAGCTATGGAGACGCGGGGACGGGAGCGGACATCATTAGCGAGCGCCAGCCCTCTGACATCACACGCCGGGTCTAACATAGGCCTCTGTGGGATAGTGAGGAGAGCGGACGTCATCAGTGGGCGCCCGCCCACCAGAGCCGCGCTCCAAGCAACACTCGTGGTGGGGATTCTATTTAAGGTATGGTTTTTAATTGTTTGTCTTACCTGATGACGGAGTGGTAATAAAGTTCTCCGAAACGTTGTATATTCTGCCTTAAACGTATTCTACATCTGAGTGCCGCCGTACCTGGGAGTATGCTGTGGGCCTATTTGGGCACCTAGGAGGGCACCGGAGCCATTGCATCTATTATTGGGAGTGCTGCCCTAATTGCAGATATATATATATATATATATATATATATATAAAAGAAATGCACTATGTTTTTGAACTTTGGTTTAGTTTTACAAGTAAAAACATTTATTTCACAATTCATAAAAACAATATTATTTGATTCATTAAATGAGCAGAAGTATAAAAGCATACAATTTGTGCCTTAAGCTGTAACGGTAAAAACCAGTGTACGTTTTTACTAATAAGTGCGCTGCACCTTCTGCTTATAAAAGAAAAGTCTGTACATTTAGAAGTTCCTTTCTGCTGATAAAAGGATTTGTTCCTGCAGTATTAAATAGAGTTTCTAACTTGTGTGCACATTTGGTAAAGTGCCAGCGCTCTCATTGGGTACCATGTTGCTCCTTACAGGTGGTGGAGGAGTGCTGTCCTGCTGCAAGCTGGCCCTCTTCAAAAGCTCCAAGGTGGGTGTTTCACAGGCAGGGCATGGAAGGGCCAGTGGTGTGGCTGTGCTGCTGCTCACTCTCAATGCAGAGATTCCCTGAACTGCTGCTGCTGAATCCTGTTAGCCGGAAATGTGGTCTGGTCCTGCAATCTTCTTGCCCAAAGCAACCTGTCTTTCTCCCAGCTGTGCGGGCATCAGTTCGGTACCTGTGGTCTATGCAGTGGCTACTTCCTGTTTGCGGGTAGCCGTTGCTGCGATAGGTTGTGGGCTGCAGTCATGTCCAAAGTGGGTGTGCCAATGCATTTCTTCCATTCAGGGCTATGTCAAGGCATAGACCACGACCACCATTTTATTTTTTGGGGGTCCCCACTTTCTGAGTAATTCCAGCCCAGGGCTGACTAGTTTTGGTGCTGGTTAATGTTATGGCAGGAGTACCCCACACAGAGTGTCCTCCTGCTATGGTATTGGCCCACTGACTGGTTCAGCCTGTTCAGTCTGGTGCTGATTTTTTTAGGGGAACCCATTACCATTTACACTACCTATTTTCCATTGCCAGATCAGGCTCAAAGGTGCAGGGCTGGTTATTATGTTTTTACATGTTTTTATAGTCAAAGCAACCATTATTAAAATCTCCTGTCCCCATACTCCAGCCAGTATTCACCCCTCCCCCCAACCACATTAACAATAAACAAACAAAAAATGCCACTTCAGGTTAGACACAGATTAGAGTTCTGCTGAAAATTGGAAAAGTGTGTAGACTGGATTGGATGTAGAATCTGCGAGCAGGTCTGCAGTAGGATTGTATAAATAATGTGATCTGGAGTATGATCTGCTGATTGGACAACTGGGTTCCCAGCTTAACACCCATTGCTTTGCCTCTTGAGTTCCTTTACCAGCTCTCCCTATTACAACAACACTATTGTACATACACTATAAAGTATTCATGTGCAATAGGGTTTTTTAGAAACAAATGTGCATACTAAGTAGCAAATAATTGCTCAACTCTGCCAACATCTGCATTGCTTAGAATCAGGCCAAGTGTGTACAGAAGTCCTGGTTGCAAGGGTTCCCTTTTGCAAAACAAGCTAACACTTGCTCTATTGGCATTTTTATAATGGGTGCAATGTGTGCAGTGCACACATGCCAGGAGGGCCCACACAGCATACACTGCACCCATGTTTTATTACTTTCCTTCCTGGAGTCTCACGTCAGTGCTGCGGTTGTGGCAAAAAAAATCACTGCCAAATTAGCATGCACAGCAGTGGTTAGTCTACGGAACATGGCAGGCACCATATTTTTGGAGACCTATACATGCACAGTAGGCTCTGACACAATACCACAGCCGACTGTACCGTGGAGAGGAGGGGCCCTCCTGGAATCTGCACAAGGGCCCCTTCCTCTGTTAAAATGCCTCTAACTTGATGCCAATGTTGCTAACTGGAAAACCATTAAAGAAGATTGAAGTAGACGAAAAAGCCATGGGCTAATGGAGTTCTCTTTACTAAAAGTGTCTGTGGGGAGTCTTTTTCCAGAGTACATTTGTCTCACACCCTGCCTTGAGCATTAAACCCAGGCCTCCTTACTTAGCCACCACTGTATTTGCACCTCCAGTCTGTTACACCATGCTCTTAATTTGGTGTATACATTAGGACTTCACCATCCACAGTTCCATCTCTGCACACTGTCACTGTACAGTGGGAGGTAGAACACAAAAAGAACACTGAACACATAAAGACATCAAAGTCTAGGATACAGTACGAGGATTTTGCCACAGTCTGTTTGGGCTGAGCATTGTTCCCAGATTGGGCTAAAAAGTTTGGTAATCAACTGGTGTTTCATTCCAAAGGTTTCTGTTGAGGTTGGGCGGTCAAGTTATTCCTCAGCAAACTCTTCAGACTGTTTTCTTGATGGATCTCAATTTTTTTACAGGGTAATATTGGAGTCTTTCCCAAGATGTTGCCGCAAAGATGGAACCACACAATTCTCTAGTATGTCAGTGTATGCTGTAGAGTTACAATTTTCCATCACTGGAAAAAAGGAGCTCAGTCCAACCATGAAAACAGCCATAGATGAGATATTACTAATGATCATAAGTTGCTATAATGATCATAAGTTGCTATACAAGTGAGCTACCCCCTTGTAATAGAGTGTATCTATGTTTCTCTAAAAATAAATGTATAACCTACAATCAGAGATCATAGAGGTAATAGATTGAATAAGCATTTTATTATTTGACAATAAATATTATTTGTCTTCTCAAAGACACATGCTATCTTCAATACATTTCAAGAAATCCTTAAAATAATTTTTTAGAACACAAAGAAATAATTAAAAAAGACTATAAATTGTGTTTTGAAACACTTTCTCCAAAACCAATATAGGAATATCTTGGAACTAAAGATTACAGAAATTTAATTATAGCATGCCACCAACAGAATTCGAAAGGCCAAATTTCTGGATAAAATTTGAAATAGCTAAGCCTGGAAGGTCTTATCAAGTATATTTAAATTGACATTTAAATATCCCATGTAATTATCATCTCTAGGGAGAATTTTAAGTTTAGTATTTTTGGTGATGCATATGAGAACCTTATTACTTGTAATATGAGTAATTTTAAAGTTTTTTCCATTAATTTTTGATGTTATTTCAGTGTCAATATTTCCCTTCCAGTCATGGACCCCCAATTAGTGCACTGCATCCCCTCACATGGCTCGCTTTGCTCGCAATACTTCAAGCAAGGTGCCTCGCTCCTCTCTGCTTCACTCGCCACAGGTTACGATTCTGAATTTTAATCCACGTGAATGGTATAGTATGAAAAATACCTAAAAATGGAAGAAATCCCCAAAACATATGCTGTGTCAACCATTGTCATGTCGATTATTTAAACCTGTCGACCTTTTGACCATGTCAACCATATGTATGTCAACCATTTGGTGTTGACCATATGCACGTTGATCATTTGGTGTCGACCTATTGCTTGTCAACCTTTTAACTGTCGAGCTAATTCCGGATACCCCTTACATTTACATTCATTGTGTTGACTTGCAAGCTACCTTTTTATGTAAGACTCAACAATTTTAGATTGGAAAACATTTTCTGTTATATATGCTTCTTAATAAAATATTGCCATATAGGGAACATATTTCATAGAAGATAAAATGGACTATATAAAGGTAATTTTTATGGAGAAAATCTAACAGTCTAAACTAGAATTTAAATTAGAAATTTAAGTTAGCTTAGTTTTGTCTACATTGTTTATAGTATTTACATACCTCCAATTTTTATACTAATTACATCCGATACAAAAAATGTCAATATAGATAAACTTTATATGCTGTACATTTTTATTAATATATACTACTCTGCTTAAATAATAGGCCGATATATCTGTATTATGATGCAGAAATATACATTTTCTAAGTGTAGTATATGATTTTTTTTTAAAGGCTACAAAAGTCTCTTGATATCTTTAACAATGAAGCATAAATTAATATTTTGGTTTATCAATTCTCTTAGAAAATTATTATTAACATGCTTTGTAATTTTATTATTTTGTGCTTCATTATTATCTGTATTTTTTTTAATAAATCACATTGTTTTAGACAGATAAATTCAATTAAAAACATTGCAAACAGTGTATGTGTATTATAATTGTAATCACAGTCCTAGTTTATCAACACAGAGCAGCGAGTTGACTAACAATCAGTTTTAATTGGACAAGAGGGTTTTAAATAAACTTGTATGATACTATTTATTACACAATTACCTCTGATGAAATCATATGTGCCTTGATGAAACACATCAGGATAAATCAAAAGCATTCATTTTAAATTGTCGTATAAAAAAAACATTCAGATGCAACTGTTATTGTTTTCCTAAAATTGTAGAAAAATAATTCATAAAAGTTCAAGGAGGTTGATTAAATTTAGGACTGGTATGAAATACAGTTTAGCTAAACATTATTCTTAAAAGGCATTAACTGACTTTTTAAAAATTATTTAACTGTGTAATATATTTAAATTCTTTTATTAATATTTAATTTTGCTAGGACCTACAAAGCAAGTTATAAATAGTGCAACTGGCTGTGGTTGTAAAATTGAGTTTTATTATGGGGTAAGATTATAACTGGTATTTTCTAATATTCACTAATTTGTTGTTTTAACTTTGGAAAAATTGTAATAGAGAGACACTGAGAAAAAAGGGGGACCAATGGATAGAGCAAGAGGGGAAAAGGGATATTTTATGTCACTGGCGCATTTTGCACTATCACTCACAACAACATTTAGAAAATGTAGTAGCTATTGTTGTACCAAATACGCAATGCAGTTGTATCACCACTGCTTTTCTGTCCACAGCCGCAAATGTCATCATTATTATCAACACTTGAACCTGGCCTGTGCTGGACACAAGACATCCATCAGAAACAGACTTCCCTTTGCTGTACATGTACCATAGAATAGAACTGAACTTAGTTAAATGCCCGTGACACTCCAATTACAATCTCATGAGACAAATCTCTTGCATGGAACCGCAACTTTGTCATCCTGTTGCTGCCCATAAATGCACAATACACAGACAGATTTTGCCAAGATGTCCTATTTTAACTATACAAAAAATATTCTGTAGCAATGCGCTATTAACTGTTTTTTTCATGCAGCACAATACATCAATTGCTCTCTACATACATTTTTACTATATAAATAAATAAATGTATCAATGTGCAATACCAGAAAGAAAAAAAATAATCACTCTTTGTTTAAAAGTTCCAAAATGAAGGACCTTAAACAGTAAGGTCAGGTACAATGTTCAAAAGGAAACTTGTTTGCATGCTCCAACGATCCTTATATCCAAAGTATGATCTTTAGCTCTCTCCTCCACAATTTATGCCCACAGGGTTAGAAGCATGTCACATGAAAAGAGAAGGAACAAAAAACAATAGTGCACACACCTTTTTGATAAAGAGTTGAAAATTTAATAAAAATGCACTCACAAACAGATCAGTATTAAAGTATGTAACAAAAAGATGTTCTGGTTAGAGAATATGCCATACTCATTGACCAGTCCTTTAGGTTGGATAATCAGGGTCCCGGACACCCTCCGTCTCATGCAGGGTCCAGAGTCGGCAATGTCTCATTCCACAATCAGACCCTATAGAAATGCCACAACGCTTGCTAAGGACTGGTCCCCTTCCACACTGAGGGTTAAATGTATGATACTGGTACATATCATGCAGGCATGTCTCTTCCAGCTTTGCCTCTTCACTAAAGCAAAGCATGAAGTACTTCTCAGCTGCCGGAGAGGTGGAGTGAAAACTTCCCCTTCTGGCAATGCCTATCAGCTGAGGCACATTGTCTCACCTGAGATCTCCCATGCAGCTCGGAGCTGGCAGCCACCACAGCCAGGGACAGAGCTGTCCCTACTGTGTGTATGGGCAATGACATCTGCCACTGTCAAAATTGAAAGCTGCAGGTATTGGAATGGTCAGTGCTACTGACCATTCCTACATTGCTCTGCATAATGGCATGATATATTTTTTAGATCAGTGCCAATATAGACAGGGCACATGTCAACTTGCACACACCGCCAGAGTCAAACATGGGGGAGAAGCAGTGTAGCACACATAATGTCCACTGCTACCACTTCTCCCCCATAATGGAGGATCATATATTTACCTCTGAACCAGTTTCAGCACCTGTCTCTGTCCTGAATGTCATTTTACATACCACCTAGAAGCATGCCTCCAGATGCAATGTCAATCAGCAGCTTTGAAAGGTAACCCAGGTTGAATTTACTGGGGTTGCACCATTCATACTTCAACTCGTACCTAGTAATAACCCTGGTATCTATCCCGGTAGTGGACACAGGTCAGTCTCAGGATGCGCAACCTGGGTCAACCCTTTCACACCAAAGCAGTACCTAGGTCACACCAGCTTCCCTGGATCTAACCTGGGTTAATACAATAGTCTCATTTGAAACAACTATTGATAAAACCCAAGAGAAGTACAGATGCCTGAGGGAGTTGTAATGGCCAACTCCCTGCCTGAGGGAGTTGTAATGGCCAACTCAGTCAACACCTTTAAGAATGGGTTAGATAAATTCCTAATGGATAAGGATATCCAGGGTTACGGGGCATAGTCACGCACTATGGTTATTATAAAAAAGAGGGGTTAATCGGAACGGCAGTCAGCAACTTCAGTCAAAATTTTATACAAAATAATCGTGCAGTGGAGACCACAAATAGGTTGAACCCGATGGACAATTATCTTTATTCAACCTTAGATACTATGTTACTATGTTACTATGTGTCCACACACATTTTTGCTGCATTTGCGGCAAATAGCCATTATTGGCACACCAGGTCCCGTGAGACTCTGCTAGCGCTGGGTGTCGTTTTGCATTTTTTTTTTGCAAAGTATGCATCTTAGATGCAACACGATGCAATTGGGACACAGGGAGACTGTGCAGATTAATTTGGTATGCAACATTTGTAGACATTATCTGTGTGCAACTGAGTCTTTGAATCTGCATAAACATGACTACAATGCATCAGCTGTGTTTTTTTCATATAAAGTTCTGTTGGGCTTCATATACAGACTCAGTCACATACAGATATACAAGCATTGCATATCAATAGATCAGCACATCCTGGTGTGTTGCATCCAAGACAATAGCAAAATTGCATGGGAACTGCCAGGTCACACACAAGAAGCATCTGCCACTGCTTGGTGTATTGAAAATAGATGTACATATCTGTAGATATCGCTAAATCTTTATTATGTTTGTGGACAAATGACATGGGGGTCTATTCATGGAGCAGTAAAGCCCTTTACCAGTGAAAAGATGGCTTTTAACTGCTTCTCTCATTCAGAGAAGGTGTTACCATGAAGAAAGGTCAGATTTCTCCAGTGGTGCTCCTAAACAGTGTAGATATAACTTCCCCATACACTAGTACAGTGGTTTCCCAACTTTATTGAATCACGGCGCCCTAGAATATCAGATTTCTTTTCACGGCACCCCTAGAAGAAGAAGATAGATATACACACTCCAGCGCTAAGGAGAGTACCACATTCACAAAATATATTCAGAACACTTCATGCAAAAAACTTATCACCAGTGTGGATAATAGGTCAATCGGTAATACTTAACGTTAGGGAAGTAATCAGCACAAATGTAGAATGGTCTTAATCCGTAGATTTCCACAGTTTACCATTTAAAAAGAACAAAAAATATATAATAGTGCAGATTATTTAAAACAAGATTCAAATTTTATTACAGGAATCCACTTACAAACATGAGGTTTGGTTTGAGCCTGATATTATTCCTGTAGTGGCAATTTCAGCATCTAGTAGTTGCATCGATTCCAGGTATACTTTGGATCCTTCAAATTGACTCCTGTGAACAACCTTATTGTGAAAAGAACCTGTGTGATGGCTTCACTGTAGTTGTCTGCAGTTCCAGACTCTGACTCACAGCAAGTCCAGTTATACTGCTAAAACTCATTGAAACCGATAACTGGACTTGCTGTGAGTCAGAGTCTGGAACTGCAGACAACTACAGTGAAGCCATCACACAGGTTCTTTTCACAATAAGGTTGTTCACAGGAGTCAATTTGAAGGATCCAAAGTATACCTGGAATCGATGCAACTACTAGATGCTGAAATTGCCACTACAGGAATAATATCAGGCTCAAACCAAACCTCATGTTTGTAAGTGGATTCCTGTAATAAAATTTGAATCTTGTTTTAAATAATCTGCACTATTATATATTTTTTGTTCTTTTTAAATGGTAAACTGTGGAAATCTACGGATTAAGACCATTCTACATTTGTGCTGATTACTTCCCTAACGTTAAGTATTACCGATTGACCTATTATCCACACTGGTGATAAGTTTTTTGCATGAAGTGTTCTGAATATATTTTGTGAATGTGGTACTCTCCTTAGCGCTGGAGTGTGTATATCTATCTTCTTCTTCTATTCACTGTTTTCTGAGTAACCTGGATGTACTACTCTGATATACATAACTAGCTGCAATATAGGGGGGTTTTCTTGCGCACCAAAATTAGAAACATATTTTTTGTTTACTATACACGGCACCCCTAGGCCAAAAATTTCTTATTGGGAAATTTTAAAAGAAATATTACATCAAGTAGATAGCGTTTATATGTCATCCTTAGGGTCAGTTGTGTGGTGAGGGACAAGATTTGCTTCTGTTTGGCCACATATTTTACGACTGGCAACCACCAGCACTGGTTTTGCCTATTATATTGACCATGAATAATTTGAATTGGTCCTGGACCACTAACCCAGGGCACCCCTGCAAGTGTCCCGAGGCACCCCAGGGAGCCACGGCACACAGTTTGGGAACCTCTGCACTAGTAAGAGAAGAGTGATTCATAAAAGCATGGAAAGCTCAACCTTCCTTTTCGCTTTTCTAAAAAAATATTACCATTTCAGGATGGCATAACGAGGGATATTATGGGAGAAGAGCAGAGAAGCATGCTGACTTCCTGCCTTCTTCCTGTTTCCCCTTCTCTGACTGTGGACAGAGAGGTGCCCATGTCTTCTCAGCAAGGAAGCAGAGATGTCTGTGTTCCTGCTTCCACTTATGAGACCCGAGTCAAATGAGACTGCCAGTGCTTACTGCACCCCCCCCACCTCCATCCCTCCCACTACTGCACTCTGCCCTCAAAACTGATCACTGCACCCCCACCCCCATGCCGTACCACTTACTCTCATCTGTCCTCTGCAGCTGACTGTAGGTACTAATGTTTTGCTGTGCTGCTCCTCGGCACATGCGCATTGAGAAGATGACAGATCTGACTCCCGATATGTCTGTTTTGTGCTGCTTCCCAGTATTGTGGATGGGCCATTTACCTGAGAACATCACTGGACCAGTAAGTGTTACTATATGAGTCCACACCTTTTCAGGATATAGATGAACTACTGTATACCAATATTCCTTTAGAATCAAAAAGCACAACTGCTCATTTCCTATATAATAATTAACTTACCACAGGGAAATTGAAGTCTAACTTGCAGTTCCATTTGCACAATCACAGTCAATAGAGTATATGGGGGGTAATTCCAAGTTGATCGCAGCAGGATTTTTGATAGCAATTGGGCAAAACCATGTGCACTGCAGGGGAGGCAGATATAACATGTGCAGAAAGAGTTAGATTTGGGTGTGTTATATTGTTTCTGTGCAGGGTAAATACTGGCTGCTTTATTTTTACACTGCAATTTAGATTGCAGATTGAACTCACCACACCCAAATCTAACTCTCTCTGCACATGTTATATCTGCCTCCCCTGCAGTGCACATGGTTTTGCCCAATTGCTAACAAAAATCCTGCTGCGATCAACTTGGAATTACCCCCATGGTTCCTTTCTCCTTCCACCTTCATATGGTAATGTCACAACCGAGGGCTGGTGCTGACCAGGGGGAAGCCTCAGTTGTAGGGGCTGAGGTATATGTGTACCTGGGAGGCAGTACAGGGTTCTTGGACATACAGGGTACCTTTAGAACAAATGCCCGAAGGCGTGATCAAGACAACGAAGGAAAGTTCAAAGGTTTTATTAAACACAGTTCAGAGGAATACTGATGACTTGGTACCGGTAATAGGAAACACAGTTCAGATAAATACTTGGGATCGATGACGGAACACCGATGGTGACTTTGGGATCGATGGCGGAACACCGATGGTTACTTTGGGATCGATGGCGGAACACCGATGGAGACTTGGGATCGATGGCGGAACACCAATGGAGACTTGGGATCGATGGCGGAACACCGATGGTTACTTTGGGATCGATGGCGGAACACCTATGATGACTTGGGATCGATGGCGGAACACCGATGGTGACTTGGGATCGATGGCGGAACACCGATGGTGACTTGGGATCGATGGCGGAACACCGATGGTGACTTGGGATCGATGGCGGAACACCGATGGTGACTTGGTATCGATGGCGGAACACCGATGGTGACTGGGGATCGATGGTGGAACACCGATGGTTACTGGCAGGGCAGAGCACTGCTGGAAGCTGGTGTCGGTAACTGCCAGTCACAGGATGCAATGATGAGACACTGCAGAGTCAGGCTGTACTGCAGAGAAAGTCCATGGAAGGACTGCACACTGGAATCACTGAAGACAATTGAAGCACTGACCTCTTTCCACCCCAGGAACAGGATATTTATACCAGCTGGGAAACAGGGATTGGCTGGCTGATTAACCAGAGACCAGAGTGCAGCTGCTGGGTAATCAGGCTGAGAGCAGAGTGCAGCTGATAGGCTGAAAGGTAACATGTGAGTAGGAAAACATGGCTGCGCCCATGTTAGCTTTTGGAGGGAAAGATTGTTTGTAACTTGCATGTGAAACTTAACCCTGATGCTGCCAGAATCACAGTAAAGAGATTAGAGACAGAGATGCAGCGTGCTGCACACAGACAGTGCAGATGGAATCCAGGCTTGGAACACTGGGACAGTCTCAGGAGGCAATTGGAAGGTAAATACTGATAAGGAATTACCTGGATCGTGACAGCACCCCCTCCTTTAGGAGTGGCCCCAGGACACTTCTTATAAATTCTTTACCTGAACAAATGGAAGAATCTAGATTGAATCCTGATGAACTTGAACTGGCTGGAACCAGAGGAGACTGTACTGGACCTATGGACGAGACCAGATTGAGTCCAGACAAACTTGAACCGGCTGAGACCGGCGGAGACTTTGGGCCGACGGATAGGACAGGATTGAGTTTGGAGACCGTTGAATCAGCTGGAACTGAAAGAGTCAGAATCCGGTTAGAACCGGAATGAGTGGTATCTGAGTGTTCAGTTAGACCATCCTGGACCTGGTCCATGCTGGATGCCAACAGGGTGGTGCTCTCTGAAGACGGCAAACAGGAGTTCATAACTGCATCTGTAGCACAAAAATTTCCATCTGGGAACTTGGCTCTGGATACTTCCCTTGGGGCTGAAACTTTGGTGACCCCTCCTGGGGTTGACGAATCAGACACCTCTCTCAGGGTTGTTTTCTCCAGCACCCCTCCTGGGGCTGACAGATCAGAAACTCCTTTTTGAGAAGACTCATATGCCCCTACTAGAGCTTGAACATTGGATACCCCTCCTGGGGTTGCAGAAACGAACGCCCCAACTTGGGCTGTAGACACAGACGTCCCTTCTTGGGCTGTAGACACAGACGCCCCTTCTTGGGCTGTAGACACAGACGCCCCTTCTTGGGCTGTAGACACAGACGCCCCTTCTAGGGCTGAGGAAAGTTCGGACACTAGGATCTGGTACAGTACCAGATATTTACCGACTGTTCGTGTCCCATGACGTAGCCGGAGGATATCAGAGGAGGCACAGGTCACACGACCTGGTTCATCAAACATGCGCCTGAAGGTTGCCACGAAATCTGCATATGAAGAGAGCAGGGCATCAGACTTCTCCCATAGAGGTGATACCCAATCGAGGGCGGAGCCACTGAGGAGGGAGATGATGTAAGCAACCTTGGTGTGGTCAGTTGGGAAACTGCTAGGCTGTAACTCAAAATATATCTCACACTGATTTAGGAAACCCCGACAGGCTTTTGGGGAACCATCAAACTTGGCAGGTGTCGGTAAATGGAGACAAGGAGCAGAAACGGGAATGGTGGGTGGGGATACCACCAAAGGTACTGCAGTCGGCACACTGGACGCCCCTGAACCACGGAGGGTTACTTGTATTCCATCCAGCCGAGAGGAGAGGTCCTGGAGACAGCGAATCACATGGCCCCGTGTAGCCCCCTGACGTTCAAGGCAGGCTGCAAGTTCTTGCATCGACCTGGTCGCTTGGACCTGGTCTCCGGCCGGATCCATTAGGTCAGTGCTTACTGTCACAACCGAGGGCTGGTGCTGACCAGGGGGAAGCCTCAGTTGTAGGGGCTGAGGTATATGTGTACCTGGGAGGCAGTACAGGGTTCTTGGACATACAGGGTACCTTTAGAACAAATGCCCGAAGGCGTGACCAAGACAACGAAGGAAAGTTCAAAGGTTTTATTAAACACAGTTCAGAGGAATACTGATGACTTGGTACCGGTAATAGGAAACACAGTTCAGATAAATACTTGGGATCGATGACGGAACACCGATGGTGACTTTGGGATCGATGGCGGAACACCGATGGTTACTTTGGGATCGATGGCGGAACACCGATGGAGACTTGGGATCGATGGCGGAACACCAATGGAGACTTGGGATCGATGGCAGAACACCGATGGTTACTTTGGGATCGATGGCGGAACACCGATGATAACTTGGGATCGATGGCAGAACACCGATGGTGACTTGGGATCGATGGCGGAACACCGATGGTGACTTGGGATCGATGGCAGAACACCGATGGTGACTTGGGATCGATGGCATAACACCGATGGTGACTGGAGATCGATGGTGGAACACCGATGGTTACGGGCAGGGCAGAGCACTGCTGGAAGCTGGTGTCGGTAACTGCCAGTCACAGGATGCAATGATGAGACACTGCAGAGTCAGGCTGTACTGCAGAGAAAGTCCATGGAAGGACTGCACACTGGAATCACTGAAGACAATTGAAGCACTGACATCTTTCCACCCCAGGAACAGGATATTTATACCAGCTGGGAAACAGGGATTGGCTGGCTGATTAACCAGAGACCAGAGTGCAGCTGCTGGGTAATCAGGCTGAGAGCAGAGTGCAGCTGATAGGCTGAAAGGTAACATGTGAGTAGGAAAACATGGCTGCGCCCATGTTAGCTTTTGGAGGGAAAGATTGTTTGTAACTTGCATGTGAAACTTAACCCTGATGCTGCCAGAATCACAGTAAAGAGATTAGAGACAGAGATGCAGCGTGCTGCACACAGACAGTGCAGATGGAATCCAGGCTTGGAACACTGGGACAGTCTCAGGAGGCAATTGGAAGGTAAATACTGATAAGGAATTACCTGGATCGTGACAGGTAATTTCCAGTCTCCTTTAAGATAGGTTCCCATTCAGAACACTAAAGGGAGAAAATAACTCGCAACGGTGAAATACCATTATTTTAACATAAGTTGGGTAAAAACACATAAAACTTAACATCAACCACCAAAAACTAGCACAGTAGATTTTAGGGGTGTATAGCCAAACACCCAATATCGCTCAAACAGATACAGTATGTCCAAGGACCTCCCAGGAACTGGAACCTTGAACTCTGTCTACTATGGTCAGGATTCTTCATCAGATGTTGTTTTGCCAGATTACTACGCACTTTGTATCCCCATATTCAGTTCAATTTCTTGTTCAGAATATCAGCAACTTTGGAAACTTTGCTAAACACTAACCCCGTGGTGTGAGTCACTTAAAGTGGCAGATCTATCCCTAGGCATGCAGAGCCCAGAGACAGAATTCCTCTCTCAAGATGGACAGGATATACTGTAAAAGAGAGAATTTTCAGCCCTTTTAATCAGGTGACTACAATTGTCCTCCACACCAAGTAAATCTGCTAAAATTATATGTTAAAAAAGAAATGAGTAAGGGATGGGCCTTTAAGGGACCCAGGTAGCCCTACCAAGTATAAATTGTACCTACATAATGGATTTTCAAAATTACATATCTTGTTCCATAACTAGTGCTTCTTCTTCTGCAGTGAGGAGGTACTGCATGTTGCTTTAAATGTAAAACATTTTTAAACATCACCCTTTTATGCCTCGGTAGTCTGGGCTTGCTGTGGTAATTGAAACAAATAATTACTACAAAGCAGTCTCCACAACCCTTAACTTACACATTCATCTCACAAACACCTTCAACCTAGTAAATTTATCCCTAACACAGTTTAATATCATCACCACTTAGTACCCCTATACACACACAAACACAGCACAAACAAGTGCTTGCCACTAACCATAACTCCCCCTTTTCATGTCAGTGATCTACACTATTCACCTCCATACAACTCAGGTTACACTTTCCTTACCAGCCAGTCCTGCTCACACCCTTAATCCCACCTAAACTCCTCTACACCGTCCATCTTCCAGCAGACTCCATCCATCTTCCAGCAGACTCCTCTCTACATCATCCTGATAAAACTCTTCCCTCAGTAACAGTCTCTCACCCCAACATCAAACTATCAACTGCCCACATGTCCACATCACCCAGCAAAGGCACACACTAACCACCCCCAAATAGGTATTTCAACACACTTACATGTACAGTCTCACTCCCAAAAAACACACACACCCTCAATCCTTACACACCACCCATACATATAATGTATTACAACAACCCTACATCTACTGTAAACACTACCACATTCTAATATGGATCATATCCATCGCACATTAATCTCACTCACACAAAGGTATCCGGACAAAAGATCTACAATGTCTAGGTAGACAGTCAATAGGGCAACACCATATGGTCAACATGCAACAGGTCGACAGGTACAAAATGTTGGCAGGTAAAAGATTGACAGATGAAAGGTTGACAATGCTTAATGTTAACATATATACAAGGATAATAGGTACAGAAGGTTGACATGACAATGGCCGACACATGTTTTTGGTGTTTTTCAAATGTTTCTCAAACATTTGCTTGAGTTACTATCCAAGAGGACATTTATTGGGACTAGTAACCTGTGGTGAGCGCAGTGGTAGTGTGGTGAGCTGAATATACAAGATATGGCATAAAAAATGTGTGTCAAACATTGTCATGTCAACCTTTTGTACTTGTCTACCTTAACCACTGTCAACCTTTTTCTGTGGACCTTTTGTACCTGCAAACAAACACAGTGGTAACTGCTTAATAACTCATACATGATAAGCTGCCAAGCTCCTTCACAACCTTTTGTACCTTTTGACCTAAAGCATGTTGACCATATGTTATTGACCTGCTGACTGTCTACCTAGACACTGTAGATATTTACACCACACCCCACACAAATACACACACACACACACACACACACACACACACACACACACCTAACGCAGCTGTCAAGTGCTAGGATCACCCATTGCTATCAAGTTTCTTCTGTAGCCCTACATTCCTAAGCCACTCCAAACTCCCTATAATTACTACCATGTACATACCAAGGTTCAGAGAAGTGCAGTCTATATAATTATCTGAATGAGCCATTCAGCCCCATGGTCTCACTGAACCACAGTTAGGTGATTTTAACACAGCTCTACTGAAAGGATAGCATACAAGCTATGTAGTACTAATCATCTGCCCCCCACAATTCTATGGCAAGTATTCCTCTATGAGCTGCAATCCTGCCCAGAAAATCACTATCTGAATGTAATCTCAGCCAATACCAATAAACAAGCACCTAGTAAAATAGAAAAGCTATCAGTTGTCAGGTGAATTCTGCTAGATGGAAAAAGATGGTCATCCCAATATCTGACTAATTACGAATCAGCCGATAACCATAAGAAAATGGGTCACATTAGAGCTAACAGGGGACTATACCAGATTATAAACAATATTAAAACAATTCAAAATACCTGACAGTGGTTTCATGTAAGTCCAGAAATTTTAATCTCCCTAAGTTATTTACCCTTTGTGAACTTTTACACTATGCTATTTGACCTATGACCATAGTGTCATGATTAACTTATGACCTTATTATTGTGAGAGGTTTTTTTTATATAATTCTGTCTCTCCAACTTCACATTTGTCTACCTAGAGGTTTTTACCCTCATTATTCTGGTCTTTGTCTATGGACCAGAGAATTGCATTGTCATTTTTTGTTTTGCATAATGTTATGTTGCTTAACCACCATGGTCCTATTTTATATATTCTATAAAAAGTTAAGTTTTATATATGAACAGGTTGAGTGCGCCAAAAAAAAAGAGAGTACTTTCTGTTTTCATTTGTTGAAACACAGAGATGGGTAAGTAAATGACTTTGCTAAACTCAAATTGTGCCATTTCAGCAGCAGCTCTGTTTAGGTACCAAGACTGCTAAATAGCCATGTCATTGACCCACATGGGCATGGGTGCCCTACTTATAGATGCATCCTCATATATCTAGCCTCAATATGCCATGCAGAGTGAGATGTCAGGTATGATTGAGTGACAGGTCCCGTGCAACTCTGCTATAAATTCTTTTTAGTCTTAGTCACAACACAACTTGAAGAAGTCGCACCAGGAGACTGTGCTGATTAATTTTCTATATGTATAGCGGCTACTACATTGTAGAACTTCAGATTCACATTCAAATACTCACACAGACATACAAGTGTCATATATCAAATTAATCAACACAGTCTCCTTGTGTTTGCTAGTCACATTGCGTTACAATGAAGATACATTTTCACCAAAAGAAAACAAGCAAAATATATGCCCGATGTTAGAAGATTCCCACACTACCTGGAGTGCCAAGAGTGGCTATTTGGCGTGACTGCAGCAAAGATGTATGAGGACATATCTGTAGCTGCACAATGCCAGACTGTTTGGCAATAGAGGGGTGCAAAATGCTTACCACACTCCTTGGCTAGGTAGACTTCACTGCAGAGGGAACACAGAGGTGTCAAAAATTACAAAAGTGCAGAAACTGGCTGATGCATAATAAAACCTCCCGCCACATCTTTACAAGTCCATAATGCAGAGACAATCTGGCTTTCAACAGAACTGCTCATCATATGCCTTCCAGACTGGACCCTTGGCTGACTGCAACAAACCATGGACCAAATAAAGAAAACAGATGACAATACAGTAGCATGATCTTACTTGATAGTATCAAAGTAGTAAGCTATGAAACATGTTCTCCAGCCAATTATGATAAGAAAAGTAGGTGTTCTCTTTAATTCCACCCTTGGCCTTGACCTCCTTAAAAACTACAGTGCTGCCAGTATGAACTATTTTTACGCTAGTATGAACACTTGCCTTACCTTAGCTTGCCAGCCCCATGAGACCCATGACATGCAGAGACTCGCTGCACTTCCACCTGGCTACCTTCACTGCATAGCTGTCTTATTAAGAGGGAGTGTCACTGGAGGAAGGAGATAGAGACCCTGTCCCCAACCTGAGGAGAGAGGAACAAAACAAGAGCTGGGAGGGAGTAATTGCTGATGTAACTACCATGGTCCAAGAGGTATATAAAGTGCTAGAGCATACAATGGAGGTTGCAATAGTTACAAATACCTGGTTAAAAGTAGAGATGACTGGGTTCGGTTCCTCGGAAACCAAACCCGCCCGAACTTCACCCATTTTACACGGGTCCGAGGCATACTCGGATTCTCCCGTATGGCTCGGTTAATCCGAGCGCGCCCGAACATCATCATCCTGCTGTCGGATTATCGAGAGTTCAGATTCTATATAAGCAGCCGCGCATCGCCGCCATTTTCACTCGTGCATTGGAAATGTTAGGGAGAGGATGTGGCTGGAGTCCTCTACGTTTATTAATAATATTTGTGCTACTGCTTATTGCTTAATTGTGGGGACTGGGGAGCAGCTGTATTATATAGGAGGAGTACAGTGCAGAGTTTTGCTGACCAGTGACCACCAGTATACGTTGTCTGCCTGAAAAACACTCCATATCTGTGCTCAGTGTGCTGCATATATCTGTGCTCACACTGCTTAATTGTGGGGACTGGGGAGCAGCTGTATTATATAGGAGGAGTACAGTGTAGAGTTTTGCTGACCAGTGACCACCAGTATACGTTGTCTGCCTGAAAAACACTCCATATCTGTGCTCAGTGTGCTGCATATATCTGTGCTCACACTACTAAATTGTGGGGACTGGGGAGCAGCTGTATTATATAGGAGGAGTACAGTGTAGAGTTTTGCTGACCAGTGACCACCAGTATCAGTGGCGTAAGTACATCACAGTCGCCCGGAGGCAAGATAAATATTGGTGCCCCCCTATTTCCTATATTAAGATAAATATATGTATGTATGTATGTATGTATGTATGTATGTATGTATGTGTGCGTGAGATATATGTGTGTGTGTGTGTGTGTGTGTGTGTGTGTGTGTGTATATGGAGTGTTCTGAAAAAAATTATATACTGTATTTATACATTTAATTGTCTTTTATTTTAAATCAGACATTTCTTAGCAGTCAAACCCAGGATTAGAACCCATGACCTGTTACACTAACAGCAGTCACTTTACTGATGGAGTTATTTGCTCCTGTAGAGGAAGCATGAGAATTCTAACTATATGAAGTTACGTGTAATTGTCAGAGAAGTAGCTTCATATAGTTAGAATTCTCATATTTCCTATACAGGAGCAAACCGCTTCATCAGTAAGGTGTCTGCCACTCCATATCTGTGCTCAGTGTGCTGCATATATCTGTGCTCACACTGCTTAATTGTGGGGACTGGGGAGCAGCTGTATTATATAGGAGGAGTACAGTGTAGAGTTTTGCTGACTGTAACCACCAGTATATATAGCAGTACGGTACGGAAGGCCACTGCTCTACCTACCTCTGTGTCGTCAAGTATACTATCCATCCCTACCTGTAGTGCATTTCAGTTGTGCGCAGTATATATAGTAGTAGGCCATTGCTAATGATACTGGCATATAATTCCACACATTAAAAATGGAGAACAAAAATGTGGAGGTTAAAATAGGGAAAGATCAAGATCCACTTCCACCTCGTGCTGAAGCTGCTGCCACTAGTCATGGCCGAGATGATGAAATGCCATCAACGTCGTCTGCCAAGGCCGATGCCCAATGTCATAGTAGAGAGCATGTAAAATCCAAAAAACAAAAGTTCAGTAAAATGACCCAAAAATCAAAATTGAAAGCGTCTGATGAGAAGCGTAAACTTGCCAATATGCAATTTACGACACGGAGTGGCAAGGAACGGCTGAGGCCCTGGCCTATGATCATGGCTAGTGGTTCAGATTCACATGAGGATGGAAGCACTCATCTTCTCGCTAGAAAAATTAAAAAACTTAAGCTGGCAAAAGCACAGCAAAGAACTGTGCGTTCTTCTAAATCACAAATCCCCAAGGAGAGTCCAATTGTGTCGGTTGCAATGCCTGACCTTCCCAACACTGGACGGGAAGAGCTTGCGCCTTCCACCATTTGCACGCCCCCTGCAAGTGCTGGAAGGAGCACCCGCAGTCCTGTTCCTGATAGTCAAATTGAAGATGTCAGTGTTGAAGTACACCAGGATGAGGATATGGGTGTTGCTGGCGCTGGGGAGGAAATTGACAAGGAGGATTCTGATGGTGAGGTGGTTTGTTTAAGTCAGGCTCCCGGGGAGACACCTGTTGTCCGTTGGACGAATATGGCCATTGACATGCCTGGTGTCAAGCCGTGTGTTGCCTTTGTCAAGTTGTAATAAGTAGGGGTAAGGACGTTAACCACCTCGGAACATCCTCCCTTATACGTCACCTGCAGCGCATTAATCATAAGTCAGTGACAAGTTCAAAAACTTTGGATGACAGCGGAAGCAGTCCACTGACCACTAAATCCCTTCCTCTTGTAACCATGCTCCTGCAAACCACACCACCAATAGTCCTGAAGGCCATGTCACTGGCAAGTCTGACGAGTCCTCTCCTGCCTGGGATTCTTCCAATGCATCCTTGAGTGTAACGCCTACTGCTGCTGTCGCTGCTGTTGTTGCTGCTGGGAGTCGATCGGCATCCCAGAAGGGAAGTCGGAAGACCACTTGTACTACTTCCAGTAAGCAATTGACTGTCCAACAGTCCTTTGCGAGGTAGATGAAATATCACAGCAGTCATCCTGCTGCAAAGTGGATAACTCAGGTCTTGTCAGCCTGGGTGGTGAGAAACGTGGTTACGGTATTCACCGTTAATTCAGAGGCAACTAGAGACTTGATTGAAGTACTGTGTCCCCGGTACCAAATACCATCTAGGTTCCATTTCTCTAGGCAGGCGATACCGAAAATGTACACAGACCTCAGAAAAAGAGTCACCAGTGTCCTAAAAAATGCAGTTGTACCCAATGTCCACTTAACCACGGACATGTGGACAAGTGGAGCAGGGCAGACTCAGGACTATATGACTGTGACAGCCCACTGGGTAGATGTATTGCCTCCCGCAGCAAGAACAGCAGCGACGGCACCAGTAGCAGCATCTCGCAAATGCCAACTCGTTCCTAGGCAGGCTACGCTTTGTATCACCGCTTTCCATAAGAGGCACACAGCTGACAACCTCTTATGGAAACTGAGGAACATCATTGCAGAATGGCTTACCCCAATTGGACTCTCCTGGGGATTTGTGACATCGGACAACGCCAGCAATATTGTGCGTGCATTACATCTGGGCAAATTCCAGCACGTCCCATGTTTTGCACATACATTGAATTTGGTGGTGCAGAATTATTTAAAAAACGACAGGGGCGTGCAAGAGATGCTGTCGGTGGCCCGAAGAATTGCGGGCCACTTTCGGCATTCAGCCACCGTGTGCCGAAGACTGGAGCACCACCAAACACTCCTGAACCTGCCCTGCCATCATCTGAAGCAAGAGGAGGTAATGAGGTGGAATTCAACCCTCTATATGCTTCAGAGGATGGAGGAGCAGCAAAAGGCCATTCAAGCCAATACATCTGCCTACGATATAGGCAAAGGAGGGGGAATGCACCTGACTCAAGCGCAGTGGAGAATGATTTCAACGTTGTGCAAGGTTCTGCAACCCTTTGAACTTGCCACACGTGAAGTCAGTTCAGACACTGCCAGCCTGAGTCAGGTCATTCCCCTCATCAGGCTTTTGCAGAAGAAGCTGGAGACATTGAAGGAGGAGCTAAAACAGAGCGATTCCGCTAGGCATGTGGGACTTGTGGATGGAGCCCTTAATTCGCTTAACCAGGATTCACGGGTGGTCAATCTGTTGAAATCAGAGCACTACATTTTGGCCACCGTGCTTGATCCTAGATTTAAAACCTACGTTGTATCTCTCTTTCCGGCAGACACAAGTCTGCAGAGGTTCAAAGACCTGCTGGTGAGAAAATTGTCAAGTCAAGCGGAACGTGACCCGTCAACAGCTCCTCCTTCACATTCTCCCGCAACTGGGGGGTGCAAGTAAAAGGCTAAGAACTCCGAGCCCACCCGCTGGCAGTAATGCAGGGCAGTCTGAAGCGAGTGCTGACATCTGGTCCGGACTGAAGGACCTGCCAACGATTACTGACATGTCGTCTACTGTCACTGCATATGACTCTCTCACCATTGAAAGAATGGTGGAGGATTATATGAGTGACCGCATCCAACTAGGCATGTCAGACAGTCCGTACGTATACTGGCAGGAAAAAGAGGCAATTTGGAGGCCCTTGCAGAAACTGGCTTTATTTTACCTAAGTTGCCCCCCCTCCAGTGTGTACTCAGAAAGAGTGTTTAGTGCAGCCGCTCACCTTGTCAGCAATCGGCGTACGAGGTTACTTCCAGAAAATGTGGAGAAGATGATGTTCATCAAATGAATTATAATCAATTCCTCCGTGGAGACATTCACCAGCAATTGCCTCCAGAAAGTACACAGGGACCTGAGATGGTGGATTCCAGTGGGGACAAATTAATAATCTGTGAGGAGGGGGATGTACACAGTGAAAGGGGCGAGGAATCGGAGGATGATGATGATGAGGTGGACATCTTGCCTCTGTAGAGCCAGTTTGTGCAAGGAGAGATTGATTGCTTCTTTTTTGGTGGGGGCCCAAACCAACCAGTCATTTCAGTCACAGTCGTGTGGCAGACCCTGTCGCTGAAATGATGGGTTCGTTAAAGTGTGCATGTCCGGTTTATACAACATAAGGGTGGGTGGGAGGGCCCAAGGACTATTCCATCTTGCACCTCTTTTTTCTTTAATTTTTCTTTGCATCATGTGCTGTTTGGGGACAATTTTTTTGAAGTGCCATCCTGCCTGACACTGCAGTGTCACTCCTAGATGGGCCAGGTGTTTGTGTCGGCCACTTGTGTCGCTTAGCTTAGTCACACAGCGACCTTGGTGCGCCTCTTTTTTTCTTTGCATCATGTGCTGTTTGGGGACTATTTTTTTGAAGTGCCATCCTGCCTGACACTGCAGTGCCACTACTAGATGGGCCAGGTGTTTGTGTCGGCCACTTGTGTCGCTTAGCTTAGCCATCCAGCGACCTCGGTGCAAATTTTAGGACTAAAAATAATATTGTGAGGTGTGAGGTGTTCAGAATAGACTGAAAATGAGTGGAAATTATGGTTATTGAGTTTATTAATACTATGGGATCAAAATGACCCCCAAATTCTATGATTAAGCTGTTTTTGAGGTTTTTTTGTAAAAAACACCCGAATCCAAAACACACCCGAATCCGACAAAAAAATTTCAGGGAGGTTTTGCCAAAACGCGTCCGAATCCAAAACACGGCTGCGGAACCGAATCCAAAACCAAAACACAAAACCCGAAAAATTTTCGGTGCACATCACTAGTTAAAAGAGGCAGCTGCTGCAGATGGTTAAGGTCCAGGACTGATGGAGCTGGGATCAAGGCTCCAGAAAACCTTGGGGAGGACACAGCAGACTGTGCAGATTCACCACTAATGGAATTAAAGCACCAGCTGCTGCCACCGGATCCAAGGCAGAGCTAGATGCTGACACTGCAGGCACAATATGGCTCCCAGAGGCAAAAACCTCAGTCATATGACTCCAAGCAGACAAAGTGGAAGTTGAGGAAAAAGGGTATAGGTAACAGGTCCAACAATGGGAACCTGTAGCAAGTCTCCAGCTTGCTAACCAAATCATCTGAGGAAGTGAGCACAGTGCTACCAAGTGAGCACAAATTATTGGGGTAATGAGGGTGAAGATAACACTGATCTGACTTCCCTATAAGCAGATGACAACACCCACCATCTCTCCCTTATTGCATGAGAATGTGTAGTAACAAAAGAAGGCAAGAGAGTAGCATCAACTGCAACTGGGTCCAGCCCTGCTAACTCAGAAGGCAGGGTAGCAGCCAGAGCCAGCCAACAAGATACCTCATGGAGCCAACATCAGGGCTGGAAAAGCACAGTCTGCAGGTTGCAATGCAGCATGATGATGCAGCCAAATACTATTGTGAGAACATCCATGGCAGAACAAGTGGTGGCCCAATTACATGGCTGCTCGGCAGCTGCCTCTCATCCACAAGACCAGAGCGGCATATGAGGAGTGACTGAAGTCAAGGGTGGCAGCAGGGTGGGTGGAGACACCAAGTAGTCACACAGCTGTGGTATGCACAGGAGATAGTAGGCAAGGGGACCATGGAATACTAGGGAAGAAGACATGAGCAGATGAGCAGAAAACAAGTAGGAAGGATAGTGAATGGAAAGCAAAATGAAATGTAAGGATTTAAATAACAGATCAAAAATAAGAAAAGGAAATAAGTGAGCAAGATAATATACTGAAAGATATCACAGTCACAGATCCAGAAAGCACAAGGTAATATAAATAAACCGCTTAATTTGCCTGAAGCTTGAATCAAAGAGACTTCAGTTAGGCTGCATTAAACTTCCATTAATTCTAATGCCTTACACTCCTCATCTACGCTACTATCTGATAGGACAGCAGATAGTCAGTGCTAATCAATAAAAGGTAAACTCCACACTTCCTTGGGGTTTAACCTTTTTCAATAATATTGTGACTTCTGTCAACCTTATCACTGGCTGACTTGTTCTGTTCATTTTCTTTTTTTAAATAATATAATAATTTAATTTTAACTAATTTCATGTTAACTATAAGGATATATTTCTGAATGGAAGTGAGGTCCAGATGTATTAATAAATAAAAGTGATAAGTTGCCGTTGCTAATACAGTATAGGACTGTTCAGTAGGAAGGGTTGCTGCAGTAACAAGTGAAGTTGGACTTCCCCTGCTTATGAAATACCTTACCTATAAGTATTATAACAATTTGATCTAGGTGAATCCCTACTGTTTAGCTTATGGGAGAGCTTCACAGTAACAGGCTGGGGAGAGTAGCTATAAATTGAACTTTACATGTACAGTATACAATGTTTATATGTTTTCAATTTTAAACAATAATAAATCATAATAAGTGCAAATAGTTTGACAAATGTAAGTATAGGTATATGCCATATGTTTGACTTGTTTACATTTCACAGTGAATGGTGATAATAAACTTCACAAAATAACAGTGCAAATGTTCCATGGCTCAATCTCCAAGTACCTCATGAAACAACCTCCAGCAACTCCAGGAGATCCAAATGAATATGGGGTTGGGGCTAAGGACATTGGGGGTAATTCAGTCTTGATCGTAGATGTGCTAAATTTAGCACATCTATGATCACTTCCACAGACATGCGGGGGAATGCCCAGCACAGAGCTAGTCCGCCACGCATGTCTGGCTCTGCCCCACCCGCACAGGTACAAAAGTATCACATGACAGTGATGCTTTTGTACCTGAAGAGTAGCTCCCTACCAGCACAGCTCCTGTCCGCTGGCAGGGAGCTGCCCATTGCTCTTTGGGTCGCAGCAGCTGCATGTGATGTCATGAAGCCGCCGGGGCCCGCCCCCACACGGTTCGGGCACGCCTGCGTTTTCTGGACAGCGCCCCCAAAATGGCGGCCAAACGTCGTTGTGCTGTCCCCTCCCGCCCAGCAAACGCCTTTGCCTGTCAATCAGGCAGAGACGATCGCTGGGCTGAGATGCCGATCGCATCTCTGGCATGCACATCGCATCTCTGGCATGCACATGAACACTGCGGCGCCTGTGCATGCAAAGTTCAGACCTGATCGCCCGCTGTATAAAAACGCACAGCAGAGATCAGGTCTGAATTAGCCCCACTGTCATTTCCATAAGGTCAGTGACATTGTGACAACTGCTTTTGAAGAAAGTCAGACAAGTAAGCCATCATTGATATGACAGCTGCCATGGATGATTTCAGATGCTTCATCTGATGATGCATGCCCAAAATCATGTGCCAAATTAATGCCAACTTATCAAAGAGGCTAAAATACAATAATATTGTAATTACCTATGTCCTTGAGGGAAAATACAAACATTTATTACAAAGTGTCAGGCAATACAGAACCTTATTGTCTTCTTCTACTCATAGGGCCTAATTCAAGGTTGATTGCAAAACAACATTTTACTCTAATGGGCAAAACCATGGGGATGATTCAGATCTGATCACTGCTGTGCATTTTTGCACAGCGGGCGATCAGAACCAAACTACGCATACGTATGAGCCACAATGAGCTGGCGCATTGGACGGCTACAATGGGCACAGGTGGTCAGCGACGGGATGGTGCAAAGGATCCATTCACACGGGCGTTCGCAAGGTGATTGACAGGAAGAGGCCATTTGTGGGTGGCAACTGACCATTTTCAGGGAGTGTCCGGAAAAATGCAGGCTCGCTCAAGCGTTTTCAGGGAGGATGTCTGACGTCAACTCCGGCCCCAATCAGCAGGATTCAATCGCACTTGATAAGTAAGTCCTGGGCTGCGCAGAGACTGCACACATTTTTGTGCAGCTCTGCAACACATAGGAACGCACACTTGCACAGCGATTTTAACCTCCCCCTGTAGGCGGCGACTATCTGATTGCAGGGCAGCAAAAAAAGCAGCCCAGCGATCAGATTTCAATTAGGCCCCATCTGCACTGCAAGGTGGAGTAGATATAACATGCACAGATATAGTTAGATTTAGGCGGGTTATATTGTTTCTGTGCAGGTTAAATACTGGCTGCTTTATTTTTACACTGCAATTTAAATTTCAGTTTAAACACACCCCACCAAAATCTTACTCTCACTGCTCACATTATATCTGCCCCACCTGCAGTGCACATGGTTTTGCCCATTATAGGAAAATGTTGTTTTGCAATCAACCTTGAATTAGGCCCATAGTACTGCTATTAGCACGAGATCTGGTCTGAAGATCGACACTGTCTAGGTTGACAATGTTTAGGTCGACAGTCACTAGGTTGACAGGGTTTGAAGGGCGACAGGGTTTCTAGGTCGACATGTGCTAGGTTGACAGGTCAAAAAGTCGACATGAGTTTTTCACATTTTTTTCTTTTTTTGAACTTTTTCATACTTAACGATCCATGTGGACTACGATTGGAATGGTAATCTGTGCCGAGCAAAGCGGCAGTGGAGCGAGGCACCTTGCCCGAAGCATGGAAAGCGAAGCGAGCCATGCGAGGGGACACGGTGCACTAATTCAGCTTCCCGGACACTGGCCCTCATTCCGAGTTGTTCGCTCGCAAGCTGCTTTTAGCAGCTTTGCACACGCTAAGCCGCCGCCTACTGGGAGTGAATCTTAGCTTATCAAAATTGCGAACGAAAGATTAGCAGTATTGCGAATAGACACTTCTTAGCAGTTTCTGAGTAGCTCCACACTTACTCGGCATCTGCGATCAGTTCAGTCAGTTTCGTTCCTGGTTTGATGTCACAAACACACCCAGCGTTCGCCCAGACACTCCTCCGTTTCTCCGTCCACTTCCGCGTTTTTCCCAGAAACTGTAGCGTTTTTTCACACACTCCCATAAAACGGCCAGTTTCCGCCCAGAAACACCCACTTCCTGTCAATCACATTACGATCACCAGAACGAAGAAAAAACCTTGTAATGCCGTGAGTAAAATACCTAACTGCATAGCAAATTTACTTGGCGCAGTCGCACTGCGGACATTGCGCTTGCGCATTAGCGACTAATCGCTCTGTTGCAAAAAAATAATAATGAGCGAATAACTCGGAATGACCACCCCATACGCAGAAAACGACACCCCCAAAAAAACCTCATGTCGACCTTTTGACCTGTCGACCTAGCACATGTCGACCTAGAAACCCTGTCGACCTTCAAACCCTGTCGACCTAGTGACTGTCGACCTATTGTTGTCGACCTATACATTGTCGACCTCGACACTGTCGATTTGATGATCCACATCCATTAGCACAGCAACATCATCAGTGATAATTACTTCTCTAATATGAAGTGTAAAATAAAATCTGTGTTTTATGTGACAACACACATTTTCTATTTTTTTACCTCACTGGTATTAACTAAAAAGTTTTCTGAAGACCACTTACATGGAAAGTATTATTCATAGATTGTTTATCTTATAGTCCTCCTCCTGTGTATTAAATAGGCAGTGGCAAAGGTAGGGTTGTTTTCACCCAGTGAGGGCTTTTCATGAATGAGCATGTACAAGGGAGAGTGGCCTCATGTCCACCAAGCCGTGCTTTCTGTTGTATGAAATGTTGTCATGTCCTGTTCTCATCACACCTGGGGCTTGCCCAGTACTCTGTGAACTGCTGGGAAATCCCCAACATCTACTGTAATAGCAAGCATCAATGACATTTTTGAAGTTGTATGAAAAAAAACTAAGCCAGATTTCTTAACTCAATTTATTCTGCTTTTCAAATGTCACAAGATATGTGGTGGTAATATTTGCTTAACTATGGCCCTCATTCCGAGTTGATCGGTCGCAAGGCGAATTTAGCAGAGTTACACACGCTAAGCCGCCGCCTACTGGGAGTGAATCTTAGCTTCTTAAAATTGCGACCGATGTATTCGCAATATTGCGATTACTAACTACTTAGCAGTTTCTGAGTAGCTCCAGACTTACTCTGCCTGTGCGATCATTTCAGTGCTTGTCGTTCCTGGTTGACGTCACAAACACACCCAGCGTTCGCCCAGGCACTCCCACCGTTTCTCCGGCCACTCCTGCGTTTTTTCCGGAAACGGTAGCGTTTTCAGCCACACGCCCCTGAAACGCCGTGTTTCCGCCCAGTAACACCCATTTCCTGTCAATCACATTACGATCGCCGGAGCGAAGAAAAAGCCGTGAGTAAAAATACTTTCTTCATAGTAAAGTTACTTGGCGCAGTCGCAGTGCGAACATTGCGCAAGCGCACTAAGCGGATTTTCACTGCGATGCGATGAAAAATACCGAGCGAACAACTCGGAATGAGGGCCTATGTGTAGATGTGTGTGGATTCCACAATTGTTTCAACTTATTTTGCAAATTACTTATAAGAATAAACAATACACTTTTGAATGTAAGATTAAATAAAAACAAAATTTTAAAGTGAGATATCAATTTAAATGATTACTTTGAATTTATCTAGCTAACAATGGATGCAAAGTTCCATAATGGCATTTTTGGAGTCACGTGCACTATTTGAGAAACTCATACTTTCTTCTGTTTTTAACTGATTTTTAAGTTTCTGAACTGCATCTCTCTGAAAGTACAGTAAGCTATAAAGTTTGGCACAGGACACTTCTTGTTAGTGTTGCTATGTTATTACCTCCTGTTACAAAAATAATTCCAGGAGCAGCCTTTCTCTGAAAAGACTAGCACAGCAGAACCTCTACAGGACATGCTACTGCTCATTTCACTAATTATCACCAATTTTTCATAACCTCAATAGTAGAAAGTTTTCTCCCTTTTTATAGGCATTATACTCAAACGTTATGTGGTTTGAGCAATTTTGCCTATCAGAACAATGTATAAAATGTTTGCATTTTCCTGGTGGTTTGACTTATACTGCTGCTTGATACTTACATTGCATGATTTCATAGGTGTCGATATTATGATTGCATAATCTAGTGTATTTGTGTTTTAGTCTATATGCAGTAGAGATGTGTGCAGACCTCCATGTTTTGGTTTTTGCCAAAACCACTCTTGGTACTGTAATTTGTTTTTGTTTTCTCACATGTTTTCAATCTGAATTTTTAAAAGGATATTGCTAAAAACATCTAACATCATGTAAATGTGGCCTGTTTTGTTCCTTCACATTATTAACCTCAATAATTTTAATTTTCAGCCATTTACAGTCAATTTTGACCACCTCACAGGTCACAATAATGTTCACCAATAGTGGACTAATGCTAGCCATACACCAGGACAACTAGTTGACTGGTTGGAATGATAACCTGGCTGTGTGTGGGAGCAAACGATTATCAGCCGATTGCTTTCACACCCTGAAAAACGGGCAAAAAAGGTTGGTCCAACTAGTTTGGATAATCAAACATGTTTGATTTTCCCAACTAATCGTTCAAGTATAAGGGGAAACTTTTCCCCAACTGAACGATTAGTAGGTGGACATTGGCCAGCAGTGTCGCCTACTTCTTCACCATCACCACAGCCAGGGCTGCCCCTGTCAACAGCAGCAGCGGAGATCGGTGCTGGATCTGCCCTGCTGCTGCACAACAGAAGGGTATCTTCCTCACAAGTTCCACCTCCATGATCAGCAGTGTCCACCTACTTCACCATTACCAGAGCCCTGTCAGCGGCGGAGCTGTAGGAATCGAGAGGCTCAGGAGCAGCTGTGACAGTCCATCACTGCCGGGATGCCCCTGTCAGCTAGGCATCAGTGGCAGTACAGTGGAGAAGGACCAGAGCTGCTGCATGTGAGTGTCACTGCCACTCAACCCCCGCCACTGCTGGCATCCGTGATCACCGTTCACCCCCCTTCTCCACACCCTGCCACCGGCACCTGCAATTACCGCATACACACCCGTCCCCCAGCACCCGGAATTACACTGCACCAGCTCCTGCACTCTCCCATCAGCCGCAGACCAGGGGCTTGCCTGCTCAGGACCCAGATGAAAGGGGCAGCTGTAGCTTGGGTGGATAGCAGCAAGAGGGATAATAGAAGAGGAGAAGGAGAGCACACTCAGCTGTATGCAGCCCTGCCCGTTCCTCCACCGCCTGTGTTCACATACTGTACATGCACATACAGACAGAGCTGGCAATAGGCATAGGCAAACTAGGCAATTGCCTAGGGCATTTGATATTCCTAGGGGCATCAGCAGCTTCTGCTGATTAAAATGATATGCAGCATGCCTATATTCTGTGTGTAGCATTTCATATGCAGATACAGCCAGTCTCACACAGTATATAGTCATGCAGCATATCATTTTAATCAGCAGAAGCTGCTTGTGCATCCTAGCAATGCAAATAAGATGCATTTTCATTAAAAAAATGTGCCCGACGTTAGCATTGAGGCAAGATTTATGAGGACATATCTGTATCCAAGCAGAGGCAGAGGTCACAGTGTTAGTGGCAGTGTGAGTGGTGTGTGTGTGAGTGGGTTGGTTGTGCAGTAGTGTTCAGAATATGTGTAAGGAGCATTATGTGTGTCATGTAAAAATGCATTAATAATGTACAACATATGTGTAAGGGGCACTATGTGTGTCATTCTGTGTATAAGGGCATTAATAATGTGCGGCATATGTGTAACAGGGTACTACTGTATGTGTGTCATTATGTGTATAGGGGCACTAATAATGTGCAGCAAATGTGTAGGGGGCACTATGTGTGTCATTATGTGTATAAGGGCATTAATAATGTGCGGCATATGTGTAAGGGACATTGTGTAAAAGGGCATTAATAAAGGTTGTCATAATGTGTAAGGCGCATTATGTTTAGAAGGACATTAATAAGGTGTCTCATATGTGTAAGGGGCATTACTGTGTGGTATTAGGTGTATAAATGCATTACTGATGTGTGGCATTATGTGTATAAGGTGCTCTATTATGTGGTGTTGCATATAGAAAGGGCACTACTGTGTCATCTAATGTGAATAAAGAGCAATAAGGTGTGGTGTAATGTGAATAAGGAGCAATTCAGTGTGATGTAATGTGAATAAGGGGCTCTACTGTGAGGAGTAACATTTATAAGGTAAAGTGATACTACTGTGGGATGTAATATGAATTATGGACACTATCGCATGATCAAATGTGAATAAAGTTGCAGTACTGTGTGGCGTAATTGGAATTGGGGTTACTATTGTGTGGCCATGCCCCTTGCCAGCAAAAACACACGTTTTTGTGCTGTGCACCAAATGTGCGAACTGTTCCTATTTAAAATATAGGGGGTACAAACACCAAAATAAGGACTGCTATAGGTGAGGGGTGATGGTGCTGGGAAAGAGGTACAAGGTCAGAGGCGGAACCAGCGGTGGTGCTAGGGGGCACCAGCCAAAATTTTGCCTAGGGAATCATATTGGTTAGGGCCGGCTCTGCATACAGAAGTATACACATTTGATCCTATACTACATAATGTAATACTGTATAGGATCAGATGCCACCTGTGTCAGAAACATGCATGACTGGTGCCCTAACTTACACCTCCTATGCTGGGTACATACCTATAGATGTATCTGCAGATCAATTGATCTGTAGATATATCTATAGCCGGATCGGGCAGTGTGTTGCACATACACACTGCCCGACTGATTCAATGAATTAATTCTTATTACAACTATTTTAAAAAAACAATATTAAAGGTTACGTTTTAAAATAATAATCATATCAATTTGAACATATTTATTCAAATTTAAAAGAGTGCTCCAAAAAGGCAATCCCTGTCTTTTCCCGGCCACTGTCGGTTTGTGTATGTTTATCAGGTTTAAACATGATTGTTGGAGCACCTCCAGCTGATTAATTCTACCTATTAATAAAAAGGAAAAATTATTGGACAGCTGGTTTCATATATTTCTTTGACAAAAAAATGTTTTTGGTTCGGTGCAGGGTATATTGCGTTACTACAAAGTTTAATAAACTATGCAGCTCCATAGAAAGAATGCTTTTAAAAGAAGAGGCCCAAGGGCAGAACGGGGAAATGGAGGTGGAGTATTTAGTGGAAGGCAGGTTAAGCATTGTAGATTTGGATAAATACAGTAACTTGCATAAACTTGCTGCAAGTGAAATAACAGGGAGAAGGTGCTTGAATAGTTAACCATGGTTACCTATGGCTACTAAATTTGGCCTAAAAATGGTAAAGATACCATCACAGATGTTGTCAGTATTTGGGTGAAAATATTTCCACACACAAAAGGTGATTCTTTGGTCTTATGCCCAGGTATTACAATGGCCTTCTTTTTATCTTTGGCAAGAACTGCTGCCACCAGTGGCTGACTTACACAAACAACATCTTCATCATCGACATCCTCATCATTAACATCATCATTAGCATCAGAGACACAAATATTCCCTTCATCCTGTTGCACTTCAACAGTAGCACCTTCAATTTCTATGTCACCATCTTTACTTGTACTGCTGCTTATCCTTAAATTTGCAGTGGGTGCAGAAAAAGTGTGAGGATTCCTCTCTACGAGTACAGTGTCAGAAATGTTAGACTAACACATAGTACTCATGGACACCTTTAGACTCTCCTCAGGGATTTGTGAAGTTTGTGAACACAAAGTGTGTTCTTCAGCCTTAGTGCACTGATTTGCCTGTTTTACATGCAACACCTCTTCTAAATTTAGTGGTAGGTGTTTCATCATCATTTGAGGTTACAGAAGAAGCCTTATTATGTTTAGTCTCATTCTTCTAGTGCATGAAACAGCAGTAGCACTAGCAGGACCACCACTCACAAACAAAAGGTATGGCCTGAGCATTGCCACTGCATGTGGTTTATAGCATGTTGCAATTTTCTGTTTCTCAGCAGTAATTTTTTCCTTTAGAAGTGATGTTTTCTTCAACATTGTGAAATATTGTTGAGCTTTCAGTTCCCCTTTCTTAAACTGTGTGTCCCCTGGACCACCTTTAGTGGATGGAAGTACTGTACTATTATGATTGACAGCAGCAACAGCACTAGTTACTGGGTTGTTGCTCCTGCTATTCTATCAACAAATCCATATCAACTCACGGCACTCCTAGTAATGGTGGCACCTAATGAATGTTATTTGTAACAGTGCTGCAGCACACAGTCATGAGTGCCTCTATGGCAGTGGTTCCCAAATGCAGTCCTCAAGGCTGTTAACAGTCCAGGAATTAAGGATATCTGTGCTTAGACACAGTTTAGTTAATTAGTACCTCAGTCAGTCTGATTATAAAAATTTTACACAAGCAGAGGTATCCCTAAAACCTGAACTGTTTGCCTTGTGGACTGCAGTTAGGAACCACTGCTGTCTTGGGTTACTTTTAATGACACAGTGCCAATTTAAGTTAAACAGCGCAATTATATGGCTTTTTTGACAGTGCCCACACAGTGCCACTTTAAGATAAACACAATGCTCCTAGTGACATTATGAAATTACATATTTTCAAAGAAAAAGCTCCCACATATAGGAGCAAAATCGGTTAGAGAATTTTTTCTGCTGTTACTCTGCTTGTTATTACTGAAAGCTTCCACTGCTAAGGAGGTGCAATTGCTAAAGAGGTATTTAACTATCCACTGCTGAATATTGAGGGGTCCCAGCCCACCTGTAGGAGAAAACCAGTACTCATCGTTGGCGTGTTTGGAGCTGCAGCCACACACTAGCACTAGAGATGTGCACGGGAAATTTTTTGGGTTTTGTGTTTTGGTTTTGGGTTCGGTTACGTGGCCGTGTTTTGGGTTCGAAAGCGTTTTGGCAAAACCTCACCGAATTTTTTTTGTCGGATTCGGGTGTGTTTTGGATTCGGGTGTTTTCTTCAAAAAACCATAAAAAACAGCTTAAATCATAGAATTTGGGGGTCATTTTGATCCCAAAGTATTATTAACCTCAATACCCATAATTTCCACTCATTTTCAGTCTATTCTGAACACCTCACACCTCACAATATTATTTTTAGTCCTAAAATTTGCACCGAGGTCGCTGGATGACTAAGCTCAGCGACCCAAGTGGCCGACACAAACACCTGGCCCATCTAGGAGTGGCACTGCAGTGTCACGCAGGATGGCCCTTCCAAAAAACACTCCCCAAACAGCACATGACGCAAAGAAAAAAAGAGGCGCAATGAGGTAGCTGTGTGAGTAAGCTAAGCGACCCTAGTGGCCGACACAAACACCTGGCCCATCTAGGAGTGGCACTGCAGTGTCACGCAGGATGGCCCTTCCAAAAAACACTCCCCAAACAGCACATGACGCAAAGAAAAAAAGAGGCGCAATGAGGTAGCTGTGTGAGTAAGCTAAGCGACCCTAGTGGCCGACACAAACACCTGGCCCATCTAGGAGTGGCACTGCAGTGTCACGCAGGATGGCCCTTCCAAAAAACACTCCCCAAACAGCACATGACGCAAAGAAAAAAAGAGGCGCAATGAGGTAGCTGTGTGAGTAAGCTAAGCGACCCTAGTGGCCGACACAAACACCTGGCCCATCTAGGAGTGGCACTGCAGTGTCAGGCCAGATGGCCCTTCCAAAAAATACTCCCCAAACAGCACATGACGCAAAGAAGAAAAAAAAAGAGGCGCAATGAGGTAGCTGTGTGACTAAGATAAGTGACCCTAGTGGCCGACACAAACACCTGGCCCATCTAGGAGTGGCACTGCAGTGTCACGCAGGATGGCCCTTCCAAAAAACACTCCCCAAACACCACATGATGCAAAGAAAAAAAGAGGCGCAATGAGGTAGCTGTGTGAGTAAGCTAAGCGACCCTAGTGGCCGACACAAACACCTGGCCCATCTAGGAGTGGCACTGCAGTGTCAGGCCGGATGGCCCTTCCAAAAAATACTCCCCAAACAGCACATGACGCAAAGAAGAAAAAAAAGAGGCGCAATGAGGTAGCTGTGTGACTAAGATAAGTGACCCTAGTGGCCGACACAAACACCTGGCCCATCTAGGAGTGGCACTGCAGTGTCACGCAGGATGGCCCTTCCAAAAAATACTCCCCAAACAGCACATGACGCAAAGAAGAAAAAAAAGAGGCGCAATGAGGTAGCTGTGTGACTAAGATAAGCGACCCTAGTGGCTGACACAAACACCTGGCCCATCTAGGAGTGGCACTGCAGTGTCACGCAGGATGGCCCTTCCAAAAAACACTCCCCAAACAGCACATGACGCAAAGAAAAATGAAAGAAAAAAGAGGTGCAAGATGGAATTGTCCTTGGGCCCTCCCACCCACCCTTATGTTGTATAAACAGGAAATGCACACTTTAACCAACCCATCATTTCAGTGACAGGGTCTGCCACACGACTGTGACTGAAATGACGGGTTGGTTTGGACCCCCACCAAAAAAGAAGCAATCAATCTCTCCTTGCACAAACTGGCTCTACAGAGGCAAGATGTCCACCTCATCATCATCCTCCGATTCATCACCGTGTACATCCCCCTCCTCACAGATTATCAATTCGTCCCCACTGGAATCCACCATCACAGCTCCCTGTGTACTTTGTGGAGGCAATTGCTGCTGGTAAATGTCTCCATGGAGGAATTGATTATAATTCATTTTAATGAACATCATCTTCTCCACATTTTCTGGAAGTAACCTCGTACGCCGATTGCTGACAAGGTGAGCGGCGGCACTAAACACTCTTTCGGAGTACACACTTGTTGGAGGGCAACTTAGGTAGAATAAAGCCAGTTTGTGCAAGGGCCTCCAAATTGCCTCTTTTTCCTGCCAGTATACGTACGGACTGTCTGACGTGCCTACTTGGATGCGGTCACTCATATAATCCTCCACCATTCTTTCAATGGTGAGAGAATCATATGCAGTGACAGTAGACGACATGTCCGTAATCGTTGGCAAGGTCCTTAAGTCCGGACCAGATGTCAGCATCAGCAGTCGCTCCAGACTGCCCTGCATCACCGCCAGCGGGTGGGCTCGGAATTCTGAGCCTTTTCCTCGCACCCCCAGTTGCGGGAGAATGTGAAGGAGGAGATGTTGACAGGTCGCGTTCCGCTTGACAATATAAAGAAGTGGTATTTTCTGAAAATCTCACCATACATCTGAAGCTAAAGTCCTTGTATCATCTTTCGCCAAAATTGAAGAAGGATAACAAAAGACTATCAGGATATGTAAGTGTTTGCGCTTACTTGAGAAAACATCTTTGTATTTTGTTCCGCTTGACTTGACAATTTTCTCACCAGCAGTTCTTTGAACGCCTGCAGACTTGTGTCTGCCGGAAAGAGAGATCCAAGGTAGGTTTTAAATCTAGGATCGAGCACGGTGGCCAAAATGTAGTGCTCTGATTTCAACAGATTGACCACCCGTGAATCCTTGTTAAGCGAATTAAGGGCTCCATCCACAAGTCCCACATGCCTAGCGGAATCGCTCAGTGTTAGCTCCTCCTTCAATGTCTCCAGCTTCTTCTGCAAAAGCCTGATGAGGGGAATGACCTGACTCAGGCTGGCAGTGTCTGAACTGACTTCATGTGTGGCAAGTTCAAAAGGTTGCAGAACCTTGCACAACGTTGAAATCATTCTCCACTGCGCTTGAGACAGGTGCATTCCACCTCCTATATCGTGGTCAGTTGTATAGGCTTGAATGGCCTTTTGCTGCTCCTCCAACCTCTGAAGCATATAGAGGGTTGAATTCCACCTCGTTACCACTTCTTGCTTCAGATGATGGCAGGGCAGGTTCAGGCGTTTTTGGTGTTGCTCCAGTCTTCTGTACGTGGTGCCTGTACGCCGAAAGTGTCCCGCAATTCTTCTGGCCACCGACAGCATCTCTTGCACGCCCCTGTCGTTTTTTAAATAATTCTGCACCACCAATTTCAAGGAATGTGCAAAACATGGGACGTGCTGGAATTTGCCCATATTTAATGCACACACAATATTGCTGGCGTTGTCCGATGCCACAAATCCACAGGAAAGTCCAATTGGGGTAAGCCATTCTGCGATGATCTTCCTCAGTTGCCGTAAGAGGTTTTCAGCTGTGTGCGTATTCTGGAAAGCGGTGATACAAAGCGTAGCCTGCCTAGGAAAGAGTTGGCGTTTGCGAGATGCTGCTACTGGTGCCGCCGCTGCTGTTCTTGCGGCGGGAGTCAATACATCTACCCAGTGGGCTGTCACAGTCATATAGTCCTGAGTCTGCCCTGCTCCATTTGTCCACATGTCCGTGGTTAAGTGGACATTGGGTACAACTGCATTTTTTAGGACACTGGTGAGTCTTTTTCTGAGGTCTGTGTACATTTTCGGTATCGCCTGCCTAGAGAAATGGAACCTAGATGGTATTTGGTACCGGGGACACAGTACCTCAATCAAGTCTATAGTTGGCTCTGCAGTAATGATGGATACCGGAACCACGTTTCTCACCGCCCAGGATGCCAAGGCCTCTGTTATCCGCTTTGCAGCAGGATGACTGCTGTGATATTTCATCTTCCTCGCAAAGGACTGTTGGACAGTCAATTGCTTGGTGTAATAGTAAAAGTCGTCTTACGACTTCCCCTCTGGGATGACCATCGACTCCCAGCAGCAACAACAGCAGCGCCAGCAGCAGTAGGCGTTACACGCAAGGATGCATCGGAGGAATCCCAGGCAGGAGAGGACTCGTCAGAATTGCCAGTGACATGGCCTGCAGGACTATTGGCATTCCTGGGGAAGGAGGAAATTGACACTGAGGGAGTTGGTGGGGTGGTTTGCGTGAGCTTGGTTACAAGAGGAAGGGATTTACTGGTCAGTGGACTGCTTCCGCTGTCGCCCAAAGTTTTTGAACTTGTCACTGACTTATGATGAATGCGCTGCAGGTGACGTATAAGGGAGGATGTTCCGAGGTGGTTAACGTCCTTACCCCTACTTATTACAGCTTGACAAAGGCAACACACGGCTTGACAAATGTTGTCCGCATTTCTGTTGAAATACTTCCACACCGAAGAGCTGATTTTTTTGGTATTTTCACCAGGCATGTCAATGGCCATATTCCTCCCACGGACAACAGGTTTCTCCCCGGGTGCCTGACTTAAACAAACCACCTCACCATCAGAATCCTCCTTGTCAATTTCCTCCCCAGCGCCAGCAACACCCATATCCTCCTCATCCTGGTGTACTTCAACACTGACATCTTCAATCTGACTATCAGGAACTGGACTGCGGGTGCTCCTTCCAGCTCTTGCAGGGGGCGTGCAAATGGTGGAAGGCGCATGCTCTTCACGTCCAGTGTTGGGAAGGTCAGGCATCGCAACCGACACAATTGGACTCTCCTTGTGGATTTGTGATTTCGAAGAACGCACAGTTCTTTGCTGTGCTTTTGCCAGCTTAAGTCTTTTCATTTTTCTAGCGAGAGGCTGAGTGCTTCCATCCTCATGTGAAGCTGAACCACTAGCCATGAACATAGGCCAGGGCCTCAGCCGTTCCTTGCCACTCCGTGTGGTAAATGGCATATTGGCAAGTTTACGCTTCTCCGACGATTTTATTTTAGATTTTTGAGTCCTTTTTTTACTGATATTTTGTGTTTTGGATTTTACATGCTCTGTACTATGACATTGGGCATCGGCCTTGGCAGACGACGTTGATGGAATTTCATCGTCTCGGCCATGACTAGTGGCAGCAGCTTCAGCACGAGGTGGAAGTGGATCTTGATCTTTCCCTATTTTTGGAACCTCAACATTTTTGTTCTCCATATTTTAATAGGCACAACTAAAAGGCACCTCAGGTAAACAATGGAGATGGATGGATACTAGTATACTTATGGATGACGAGTGACTGACGACACAGAGGTAGCTACAGCCGTGGACTACCGTACTGCGTCTGCTAGTATAGAGATGATAATGATATAAAAAATAAATATATATCACTACTGCAGGTATATATAATATAATGACGGACCTGCTGGACACTGTCAGCAGACTCCTAAACTACTAGTATGAAGAAGATAGAAAAAAAAAACCCACCACAGGTAGGTATACAATTATGGACGAGCACTGACGACACAGAGGTAGCTACAGCCGTGGACTACCGTACTGCGTCTGCTAGTATAGAGATGATAATGATATAAAAAATATATATATATCACTACTGCAGGTATATATAATATAATGACGGACCTGCTGGACACTGTCAGCAGACTCCTAAACTACTAGTATGAAGAAGATAGAAAAAAAAAACCCACCACAGGTAGGTATACAATTATGGACGAGCACTGATGACACAGAGGTAGCTACAGCCGTGGACTACCGTACTGCGTCTGCTAGTATAGAGATGATAATGATATAAAAAATATATATATATCACTACTGCAGGTATATATAATATAATGACGGACCTGCTGGACACTGTCAGCAGACTCCTAAACTACTAGTATGAAGAAGATAGAAAAAAAACCCCACCACAGGTAGGTATACAATTATGGACGAGCACTGACGACACAGAGGTAGCTACAGCCGTGGACTACCGTACTGCATCTGCTAGTATAGAGATGATAATGATATAAAAAATATATATATATCACTACTGCAGGTATATATAATATAATGACGGACCTGCTGGATACTGTCAGCAGACTCCTAAACTACTAGTATGAAGAAGATAGAAAAAAAAACCCCACCACAGGTAGGTATACAATTATGGACGAGCACTGACGACACAGAGGTAGCCACAGCCGCGGACTACCGTACTGCGTCTGCTAATATAGAGATGATAAAGATGATAGAGATGAACAAAAAAAATATAAAACTACTGCAGGTAAATATTTATATAATATAATGAATGACGGACCTGCTGGACACTGTCAGCAGAATGCGTTTATAGAATAAAAAAAAAAAACACCACAGGAGTGTTTAACTTTTTCAGGCAGACAATATACTGGTGGTCACTGGTCAGTCACACTGGCAGCAAAAGTGTGCACTGTACTCCTGCTATAACTGCACCCCAGTCTCCCCCACAATTCAGCTGTGTGAGCAGTGAGCACTCAGCACAGTCAGATATACATATAGATGATATTATCATGCAGCACACTGAGGCTGAGCACAGATATGGTATGTGACTGTGTATCATTTTTTTTCAGGCAGAGAACGGATTATATTAAATAATAAATAAAACTGGTGGTGGTCAGTCACTAGTAACTATCAGCAAAACTCTGCACTCTGAGTACTCCTAATGCTCCCCTAAATTACTAAGTTATCAACTCAAGTGTCTCTATCTATTCTAACGGAGAGGACGCCAGCCACGTCCTCTCCCTATCAATCTCAATGCACGTGTGAAAATGGCGGCGACGCGCGGCTCCTTATATAGAATCCGAGTCTCGCGATAGAATACGAGCCTCGCGAGAATCCGACAGCGGGATGATGACGTTCGGGCGCGCTCGGGTTAGCCGAGCAAGGCGGGAAGATCCGAGTCTGCCTCGGACCCGTGTAAAAAGGCTGAAGTTCGGGGGGGTTCGGATTCCGAGGAACCGAACCCGCTCATCTCTAACTAGCACTGGGACTGGTGGAATCACAGTTGGGACATACCTAGCCACTGACGTGGCATGCCTGGGGATCAAATGAGGAGATCGCGCTACCTACTAATATATAGTGGTGAGATACCGAGTGCAGTCTCGGATTATCCGCACAATCTAACAACTTGACTTCACTGCTGATTTCCCAGCTACAGTAATATAGAGATAAAGCCACTATATACTTATACGAATATATATTCATGTTGCAGTGGTGCCACTATATATATCTGTTTCAGGGAAAAAAAATTCAATTATCACCTACAGTGGGCCCATTATAAATATATAAATGTGATCTACAAAACAGGTTATATATTATTGTAAAAGGACACCGCACATTTGCCATCATAACTGTGCAAAGTATATTAGTAGATTGTTTTTTATGTATGTGTTTTTATTCATGTGCTACTATTGCTAATATTCATGTGATATTTTTAGAAGAAATATGTTACTAGTTTTAAAGAAAAAATATTTTTATTGATAGAAAATAAAAAAGCTAATTTATTCCAAAACTCCCCTGGTGTTTTTTGGTACATATCAGACTAGGATTAATGAAATTAGTGCACACTCTTGTCAGAAAAATTACCTTGTTCCACATCCACGTATATGGTGTGGAGTTTGTACAAGTTAGCAAGCATGTTTTGAGTGTTTATTGCAGCTTATGATTAAACTTCTATAAACAATATTTAAATATATATATATATATATATATATATATATATAAATATATATTTAATTAGCATCTGGTGTTGTGAGGTTCATTGTTGTATTTACTAATATGCCATTATAGGCACAGATTAAAATTCAACAAATAGTTTGAAAGGGGATCCAGATAGGATCCTGGCAGTCAAAATACTGATGCTGGTATCCAGACACTACTTGGAATATTGATGGCGGTATCCCGACATGAATCAAAATGCCGGTGCTGGGACCCTGAATGCTGGAATCCTGAATGAGAGACTGCCGGCACTACACTGAGGTAAACCACAGGGGTGTGGGTGTGTGTAAGGTTTACACTGTGCGGTATGGTTAGGCTGTGGGGAGAGGGTTAGGTTTATGCTGCATGGAGCAAAGGTTAGGGTTAGGCTGCAGGGGAGGGAGGTTTAGGTATATGCTGCAGGTAGGGGAGGTTAGGCACCACTGGGAATTGTTAGGGTTTGGCTGCGGGGAATGAGGTGGTTAGGGTTAGGCTGCAGTTAAGGAGCGTTAGGGAGGTTAGGGATTAGGATTTGGCTGTGGGGGCAAGGGTTAGCCTGTGGGTAAGGAGGGATAGGAAGGTTGTAGAAATGGTGTGGCAAACCTATCTTCTAGGTGTCGGGGTGCTGAGCATTTGGGTGACACTATAAGTAATTTGACTGACAGCATCCCAAGTGCTGGGAATAAATACCATCACGTTTGAAAGACTATTTGGTGAGCCACAAATAGGACATTTTGAGCACATGCAATAAAAAGTACTGCAGTCAGGCCCAGCTCTACGCATATGCCCACTACGCGGCTGCATAGAGTGCGGTATCTTTGAGGGTGACTGTAGTCAGCGACATTGACTGAGTAATTGTCATTCACGCAGCAGCATGCTGCCCTCCAGAGTTGTACTGCAGGAGGACGGCGGCTCCGGGCGAGGGGCTGGCAGCCTCCTGCTCCTCAGCTCTCAGGAGAGGAGGGAGTCAGCGGTGACCTGATCATGCTCATGCACTGCACAGGAGGCACTGCTGGCAGGAACTGGGGACAGGGGAGCACATGAAGAAAGTTCCGGCCGTTGGCAGAGGGGGAAGATTTTGACGAGGAGTGTGAGGCAGAGTGTTGGACCGAGCACTCTCTGGCCTACCAGCTCTCACAGTTTTCCCATTCTCAGCACAGTTACCCAGCTGCTTCCTACCTGACATAGTCTCCGGGTGCTCTCTGCAGACCGACATACCACCAGCCGGGAATCTGAGGACACCAGGGGCTGCCTGGTCTTCTGTGGCTGCATATAACTCGACGGTAACTCGACTCGATCACCAGAGGAAGGGGCTGGCATTCCTGGACGAGCAGTGGGTCCCTATTCAAGTAGATTCCCAAGGGGGAGGTTTACACTCTATAGCACCCCTGCACATACATACTGGGCTAGTGGGGTACCACACAGGCCTAAGGCCTGATGTATACCTTGCCGCATGTCACCCTCACACACCTGCTCCCCTGTAACATGTATAAACAGGTCCTCTGTGGTGTAACTTGTATAAGCGGCTCTTCTGTGGTGTAACATGTATAAGCGGCTCTACTGTGCAGAGCAATGTGAATTGATACTATTCTGTAGCCACACCCCTTCCCTATGAAGCCACGCCCCTATATATTCCACTAAGGGGCACCAAAAAATATGTATTTGCATGCATACCAAAAAATTAGGCTAGGGCCGGCCCTGACTGCAGTTCATAAATGACTGCTTGTAATGATTAATCTCTGAATGATATTCCTGCATTCAGGAAAATGTTGGTCTTTATACTGTGTTTCATGTATCTGTACTATAAAGCATTTTTTTTATTACTTAGATTACAATTAGTATTACTATTACTATTTTCCAAGTGGGGTGCACTTTAACTTATTGCTGACCTAAAATCAAAGATGCTTTAAAATCAAATGTGAAATGAAATCTTAAAAAAAAAAAAAATGTTCTAATATCTTTCTTTGCCGATGGGAAATAATTTTCTTGTCTGACTTAATAATTCTCTGAACATCTTTTTTATGATCTGCAAGCAAACATGAGGAAAGTACAGTTTGGGTAGCACAGGACTGAACCCAAAATTTGAATACAATATGATATCCTGTCTATAAAGAACAAGGACATTTTAAGAGAGGGAAGGCGTTTAAATCACAAAAGCTCCTATTAAGTGAATTTATGAGGGAAGTGTGGAAAGTTATAACAATCATACATCCCCTTCAATGCATTGCACTCAGTGAATATGTAAGTGGCCTTGAATCATTTATGCCTACATGCAGGAAACTGATAAATTTTGAACAAATTTAATTGAAATCACCCCTGGAGTGAGTTTGAAGGAAGGATTAAATTTAATGGTCTCACAGAGTGTCACAGCACAAGACTGCTGGCTTCTGAGGTCTATTTTTTCCTTCAAAGAAAAGCTAAACCTTAACCAAGGCGTAAATTTGAGTTTAATCACATCTCAGAAATGGAAATCACTTTACTTTACTATGTAATGAGACTTAAAGAAGATGTTAAACTACGCAAATCACAAAGTTTAGTTTCACTTAAACAGTGTGATACATAGATATTTCATCCACATTATGCAGAGTGTATTAGAACATTACAATGTAAGTTAGGTACCTTAGTCTGATTATTAAGATTTCCTGAGCATGAAACAGGTTTGTAATTATATACAGAATAAAAATGTATTTATTTTAAATATGAAAAATAAGCATAGTCCTTGCAGCAGTTGGAAATTACATTTAGTGCTCTTCAGTATGTGCTGCGTATTCAGTACATGATATAGACCATGGGTCTTCAACCTGCGGCCCTCCAGCTGCTGTGGAACTACACATCCCACCATGCCCTGCCTCAGTTTTCGCATAACATAATAGCACATCTGTGGCAGGTGCATGCTGGGATGTGTAGTTTCACAGCAGCTGAAGGGCCACAGGTTCCAGACCCATGATGTATAGACCATTGCTCGTACAGAATCACACCTGGTTTTCCTGTTCAGGTTTCATCAGTTGATATTTATCAGAGGAGATTTTCAGCTCAACATGTGATGTGTTCACACTGAAAGTGATTACAATGAATAATACTAGGGAGGCTTTTAACACCCCTCCCAGTAAGGAGTCAGATTTGTAAATAGAAGAGAAATATCAGACACCTTTACTCTCTATGGGCAAAAAAAATATCTGAATTCAGCTTCCTCAAACAAGAGTGGCTCAAAACCAAAAGGTAAACTAAAACATACAGAGTGAGCACAGAAAGATTGACATTTCATAAATGTAATATACTTAAATAAAAAAACATAACATTAATATCCTGTAAACATTAAAAAAAAAAAACAATGATACCACTGTGGATCAAAATATATGCACATACATTATGTGACCAAATATTCATAAAATGGGTTGTACAGAAGTCTCTAAAAACTAAAATACTGAGTAGATAATAGTTCCCTTAATTAGATAAAGTTACTTCCGAAAAACAATGCTCAACTTGTAATACAAATGTATCCACATATAATACAGTGCCTTGCTAAGGTATTTACCCCCCTCTGCATTTTTCATGTTTTGTTGCCTCACAACCTGGAATTAAAATGGATTGTTTGAAGGTTTGCATCATTTCATTCACAGAACATGCCTACAGCTTTGAAGATGTTTTTTTTTTATTGTGAAGCAAACAACAAATAGGACAAAATAACAGAAAACTTCAGCATGCATAACTATTCACACCCCTAAAGTCAGTACGTTGCAGAGTCACCTTTTGCAGCAATTACAGCTGCAAGTCACTTTGGATAAGTCTCTATGAGCTTGCCACATCTTGCCACTGGGATTTTTGACCATTCATCAAGGTAAAACTGTTCCAGCTCCTTCATGTTGGATGGTTTCCACTTGTGAACAGCAATCTTCAAGTCTGACCACAGATTCTCAGCTGGATTGAGATCTGGGCTTTGACTAGGACATTCCAACATATTTAAATGTTTCCCCTTAAACCACTCGAGTGTTGCTTTAGCATTATGCTACGGGTTATTGTCTTGCTGGAAGGTGAACCTCCATCCCAGTCTCAAATCACAGGCAGACTGAAACAGGTTTTGCTCAAGAATATCCCAGTGTTTAGCACAATCCATCTTTCCCTCAACTCAAAACAGTTTACCGGTCCCTGCTGCTGAAAAACATCCCCACAGCATGATGCTGCCAATGCCATGTTTCACTGTGGGGATGGTGTTCTTGGGGTGATGAGATGTGTTGGGTTCATGCAGAAATAACATTTTCCTTGGTGGCGAAAAGTTAAATTTTAGTTTTATCTGACCAGAGCACCTTCCTCCATACTTTTGGGGAGTCGTCCACGTGCCTTTTGGCAAACTCAAAATGTGCCTCCTTATTTTCAACACTAAGTAATGGCTTTTTTCCTGGCCACTCTTCCATAAAGCCCAGCTCTATGGAGTGTATGGCTTATTGTGGTCACATGCACAGATACACCAGTCTCTGCTGTGGAAGTCTGCAGCTCCTTCACTGTTACCTTTGGTCTCTGTGCTGCCTCTCTAATGCCCTCCTTGCCCGGTCTGCGAGTATTGGTGATGGCCTTCTCTTGGCAGGTTTGTTGTGGTACCATGTTCTTTCCATTTGAAGATGATGAATTTGATGGTGCTCCGAGGGATCATCCAAAATTTGGATAATTTGTGCATATCCATTACATACAATTCAGATTAAAAAAATAAATAAATTACTGGTTGTAATGTAACAAAATTGGTAAAAAGCCAAGGGGGGTTAATACTTTAGCATGGCACTGTAGATAGTGTGGCTAGAGACCCGCCTGCCACATGGACAATGGTGGCCGCAGCGCTTAAGGGGTTAATCTTTAGCTGCACAGAGCCAATTTACTGGACAATAGGCGCTTGGTGCCAATTTTAAAATGTGCACTGGTGCCATCTTTAAATGTTATGGGCACTAGGCACGTGTGTTTTAAAATGTATTTTAATTGATGTGCTGCGGCTTCGGACCTCTCCGGTGGCTGCAGCAATGTGTGTAACCCCCGGTGCGCCAGGTGAGAAGGGAGCTGTTGTGTCTGCCTGGCGCATCGGCTGGGAGTCCAGGACCTCTGGCTCCTGGAGTGCTGCGCCTGCGGTGGAGGCAGCCAGAGTGTGCCACACACAGCGGAGGGCTGGGCTAGATGGCTATCTGTGTGGTGGATGATAGTGTGCTGTGTGATGAGGTCCAGGAGCTAAGCTCCCGGCACCTCAGCACTACAGAGAGGGAAGCCGCTGCAGCCGGGAGATCAACTCCTACTGCAGCTCTGTGTGTGTGTGCTGCCGCTGGGTGCTGGGAGCTCTGCTTCCAGTGTCTCAGCACTATGGAGGTGGCAAGCCGCGGCAGCCAAGACATACGTCCCGGGCTGCTGGGCGGCAGGGGGGGTGCCGCAGCCTCTGATCGGGAGCTGCGATGAGGCAACCGATTTCAACCACTCTGGGTGATGGGGGGACACGCAGTGTGGCTGGTAACAGCCCCTGCTGCAGCCAGCTCCCCTCCCAGTGCACCCTGCTGACCCTGGGCAGAGTCCAGCAGTCCTCAAGGCTGCAGGACTAAGGGAGCCCAGCGCTGAGCACTGGGCACAGTACAAACAACAAAACAATGTGTTTAAATGTAACAATATATATTGTATTGTGAGGCACTGCAGTGCCTGGGTATGTGGAGCCTGTGCAGGGCACAGGCTCAGTGTACAGTTAAAGAAACATGTAAAGTATACTTAAATATGTTTAAAGTGAAATGCACTTACTTGGCTGATTGTGTCCCAGGAGGAGGGTATCCATTGCTGTGCAGGTTGTTGGATTCCTCCAGTCCTTTTTTCCCCAAAACGGGATGCCTTCACCTCTAGCCTCCCACATGGAACTAGCATGGGGAAGATAGGAACAGCTCAGCTTCTCAAAAAGCTGAGGGGTTTTCTGGTGCTCCATAGAGATCACCTTTGGTGGGCAGGAAACCCTGGCAGGGGATCTAGGCTGCCCATCTCTGGAGCCCGATTTCAGGCTGGGGATGGTGGACTGGGTCCCTGGGCTGATTCCTGGAAGTAAGTTTAGGTGGGAAAACTTCCCCCAGCCTAGACTGAATGTCACCAGGGCAGATACCAACCCTCCAGAATGGGACAGTCAAAGGAGAGTGACCACTCCCAACTGTCCATAGAGGACAATGGTAGCTGTGCAAGTGGCCAAAGCATGCACAGCACGAGTAAACAATGATTGGTTGAGAACAAAAGGATGGGTTTACCCCATGTGGTATTGTGTATTGGTGTAAGATAGAAAGGAGGGCTACTGCCATATGAAAAGTTATCATACCATCTTCACTGTGCTGTAAACATTTTGCTGTATTGCTGTTGCCCATAGTAATAGGGAAGGGTCTTTTTCAAGACTGTTTGAGAAAATGAACATCTACTTTATCTTCATCAAAGGCTTAGTAAATAGACCCCATAGTCACATATATAGATGTACCCTCATAAACCTATTGCTTTGTGTCATATGGCACAAGATGCATGCCGCCACTTAGACACTCTAGCATCGGTAGTGATTCCAAAACTTTTGGACCTTCTCCTGAAATTAGCATCTTTATTGTATTAAAGTTGCACACAAAGTCTCTTATAGTGCCCTAAGCATTTAGATATACATATTATTAAAGGATAAGAAGTTGTATAATGCTGTAGATTTAGCACAATAATGCATGGCGTGATGCATGTCATGTCTCCCTTGTATTGGTCCTCTGTGCTTTTCTGTTTTAGCCAGAATAGTGTCTAATCCGCACACAGCAATGCATGCAATGCCAGTGGCAGTATCTAGATTACCTTTGCATAGTAATTTTCTTGCATTAAAAACACACATACAGTATATTGTGAAAAGGGATGTGATGGCATGCATGACTGTGGTTTAGTTGCAAATTTGCTGGTTTGCCAAACAATGCAATTTGATGATAGGTTTATTATATACAGTAGGGTTCAATATATATATATATATATATATATACAGTTGTGCTCATAAGTTTACATACCCTAGCAGAATTTGTGATTTTCCAGTCATTTGTCAGAGAATATGAATGATAACTCACAAACTTTTCTTTCACTCATGGTTAGTGGTTGGGTGAAGCCATTTATTGTCAAACAACTGTGTTTACTCTTTTTAAATCATAATGACAACAGAAACTACCCAAGTGACCCTGATCAAAAGTTTACATACCCTGGAGATTTTTGCCTGATAACATGCACACAAGTTTACACGAACGGGTTTGAATGACTACTAAAGGTAACCATCCTCACCTGTGATCTGTTTGCTTGTAATCAGTGTGTGTGTATAAAAGGTCAGTGAGTTTCTGGACTCCTGAAAGACCCTTGCATCTTTCATCCAGTGCTGCACTGACATGTCTGGATTCTGAGTCATGAGGGAAGCAAAATAATTGCCAAAGGATCTGCGGGAAAAGGTAATTGAACTGTATAAAACAGGAAAGGGATATAAAAAGATGTCCAAGCAATTGAGAATGCCAATCAGCAGAGTTCAAACTCTAATTAAGAAGTGGAAAATTAGGGATTCTGTGGAAACCAAATCACGGTCAGGTAGACCAACAAAAATTTCAGCCACAGCTGCCAGGAAAATTGTTCGGGATGCACAGAAAAATCCACAAATAACTTCAGCTGAAATACAGGACTCTGAAAAAAAGTGGTGTGGTTGTTTCAAGATGCACAATAAGGAGGCATTTGAAGAAAAATGGGCTGCATGGTCGAGTCGCCAGAAGAAAGCCATTACTACGCAAATGCCACAAAGCATCCCACTTACAATACTCCAAACAGCACAGAGACAAGCCTCAAAACTTCTGGAACAAAGTCATTTAGAGTGATGAGACCAAAATTGAACTTTTTGGCCACAACCATAAACGTTACATTTGGAGAGGAGTCAACAAGGCCTATGATGAAAGGTATACCATTCCTACTGTGAAACACAGAGGTGGATCGCTGATGTTTTGGGGATGTGTGAGCTACAAAGGCACTGTAAACTTGTCCAAAATTGATGGCAAGATGAATGCAGCATGTTATCAGAAAATACTGGAGGAAAATTTGCACTCATCAGCCCGGAAGCTGTGCATGGGACGTACTTGGACGTTCCAACATGACAATGATCCAAAACACAAGGCCAAGTCGACCTGTCATTGGCTACAGCAGAATAAAGTGAAGGTTCTGGAGTGGCCATCTCAGTCTCCTGACCTCAATATCATTGAGCCACTCTAGGGAGATCTCACATGTGCAGTTCATGCAAGACAGCCCAAGAATTTACAGGAACTGGAGGCTTTTTGCCAGGAAGAATGGGCAGCTTTACCATCTGAGAAAATAAAGAGCCTCATCCACAACTACCACAAAAGACTTCATGCTGTCATTGATGTTAAAGGGGGCAATACACGGTATTAAGAACTGGGGTATGTACATTTTTGATCAGGGTCATTTGGGTAGTTTCTGTTGTCATTATGATTTAAAAAGAGTAAACACAGTTGTTTGACAATAAATGGCTTCACCCAACCACTAACCATGAGTGAAAGAAAAGTTTGTGAGTTATCATTCATATTCTCTGACAAATGGCCAGAAAATCACAAATTCTGCTAGGGTATGTAAACTTATGAGCACAACTGTATATATATATGGAAAAAATAGAGTACAGTGCCAAATTGTGAGATATAGCTCTAGTTGTAAGATATATTCTATATGACTATAGCACCTAAAACACACAAACCCAATGTAAGGGCATCAACCAACCCCTAAAAAGTACAGTATTGGTATCCTACTGTGGTATGTGAATTGGAAAATAGGGGATAGGGGTGCAGCGACTAGTGATGGTCAATAATAGATATAGGTTTCTATAAATAATTAAAAATGTACAAAAATGTCTATCCTCTAAGAGAGTACAAAATGCAAAGAGCTGGACGTGATAAAAATTATAAAAAATACAATTTTAATATATAAATAAAAAAAAATACATAAAATCAGTAAAATGGCGTGGATTAAAAAAAGACCTAGGAGGTCAAATTTATCTCTAAGAATGGAGGTCAGTGAGGGAATTCAACGCGTTTCGTCTGTTCAGGACTTCATGAAGGGGTCTTTGATGAAGTCCTGAATGGACTTAGTTTGTGGAACACATGATGTTTATAGTAGCGGTCTCCATTTTCTTGAAGTCTAATAGTCCCTTTAGAGAGTTCCTTTAAATGAAGCTGTTAGCCCTTTGTGGTAAAGACGTATTTGTGCTGTTAAGAAAAATGTGCTTAAAAACACAGTACAACACAATATATATATATATATACACCTCCTGGAATCACGGCACTGGAGACAGTTTGTATATAAGCAAATGACTTGTATTAGGGTATACCCTAATACAAGTAATTTGCTTATATACAAACTGTCTCAAGTGCCGTGATTCCAGGAGGTGTGCATGTGATTTTACACTGTTGCACGGAGACTTGTTGCGTTTCAGAGTTGGAGTGCCGGCTGCTATGGACTACATATATATATGTGATATGAGAATACATGTAGGAGAATAATCAGTAAATAAAAACCATGAGTCTGATAATAATAATATATATGTATATATATAATTATATTATATTATATAATTTATTATGATATGAGAGGAAGTGAATTTTTTGAGTTTCTTGTTTTTCACAGGAAGGGGGCAATTTAAAATTCTTCATTAAATCCCAAAGGTGCCAGTGTTTTTAATTTGAAGATACAAAACATTTTGCATCTACAAAATTTGTTCAAAATGTATTCAAGCCTTTCTCCAATATTGACTCCTTTAATGTCTTTGAATGTTAGGTCTTCAGAGTTGGATCTGTGTACTTTGTGAAGATGTCTTTAAATTGCATATGTTGTTTTTTTATTTTTAATATTTCTTACATGTTCTTGGATTCACAGTTTTAATACCCTTTTAGTTTTGCCAACATATTTAGTCCATAGGTACACTCTAGTAGGTTTATAACCATGGTGGAATTACAGTTTACAAAGTGTTTTATGGTATAGTCGCGGGAATCATCACTGTTGAAGATTTGTTTGCGGTTAGGATGGACCAGTTTGCAGATATTGCAGTTGCCACATTTATAGCAACCCTGACATTTCTTAGTTGCATTAGAGTTGTCTGACTTAAGGAGACTTGGTGCTAGGATATCTTTGAGGTTGCTAGTTCTTCTGTAGATGATTTGTGGTCATGGAGGCAGTATGTCCATGGGAGCTGGATCCATTAGAAGGACATTCCAATGTTTAAAGACTGCTGATGTTTGCTTCATGACAGTTATATGTCATGATGAAAGGAGCTCAAACTTTGCCTTTATCCTGATTGATTTCTTTTTGTGCCCTGGGTTTTGGTGTCTCTTGGGTTTTTTCTAAAGCTCTTTCAATTACCTCTTCTGGATATTCCCTTTCCTTGACTCTTTCTGCATATATCTTTAATTGATATTTCTTATGTTCTTTTAAGCTGCAATTTCTTTTTACTTGATGGAGTTGAGTGTAGGGAATTTTTTTTTCTAGTTCTTTTGCTGACAACTCTTTATAATGGGGGTAACTGTTCGTGTCGACGTTCTTTATGTAATTGCAGGTGGTAATCTTGGATTCCTTTGATGATAGTATTTAATTCAGAAACTCAATTCTTTCTTTATCATTCATTTGTGTGAATTTCAAATGAAACAGCTTGCGTGAGATGCTTTGAAAATAATCAAGGAAAAAGGACTCTTTCTCATCCTAGATGATAAGGATGTCATCGATATATCTTTTAAACAGTATCAACTAATTGCGAGATGGGTTGTTCTAGTATATGTGTTCCTCTTCCCAGCTGCCCATTAGCAGGTTGTCAAAACTGGGAGCAAATATTGTTCCCATGGCCGTTCCACATATTTGCAGGTAGAAAGGCTTTAAATTTGAAGTAACTGTGGTTTAAAATGAATCTGATAAAGTTGCATATGGCTTTTTTATGTGCAGGTGTTAACATTGCGTCTCAGTCAAGAAATTTATTGCACTCAGAAATCCCAATCTCATGTACAATGCAGATATAAAGACTTTCAACATTGATTGTGACCCACCAGTATGTATCTTTCCAAATGAGGCATTCCAGTACACTTTTTGTGTCTTTACGATAGGATGGTAATTTCATAACATATTTACTAAGAAAGACATCTATATATTCTGATAGGTTTGACATAAGTGAATCAATTCCCATGATTATTGGTCTGCCGGGTGGATTTATCAGTGTTTTGTGTATCTTGATAAGGGAATAAAAGATTGGAATTATTGGGGAAGATGTCATTATAAATTGGTACTCCTCCTTATCCAACACATGGCAATGTAGATAATGTACCAACAGGATTCTCAGTTCATCCGTGTAGTTTGTGGTGGGATCTTGCTGTAATTTCCTGTAGGAGTTGATGTCACTTAACAGACGGACTGCCATTTCTTGATATGCTGATCTATTTAGGATCACCACTCCTCCTCCCTTATCTTCCTGTTTTATAACAATTTCTGTATTGTTTTTACGTTCTTTCAAAGCATTATACTCTTGATTCCTCAGATTCATTTGCTTAATATATAGCCTGTTTTAAACGTGTTTTATTGGGACCAGCATGGTTCCTAAATAAGAGCTACTATGCCAATACAATCAAAATTGTACACACTATGTTCTATTCTCTGTGTTTCTTCATTTGTATGTTCCTGCATCTATGGGTCATCTGACTGAAGATCTCTTAAACGAGCTAGGTCATTGTTTTTTTAATATCACCTTTTTGCATGCTTCACAGGGTGAATTATCCCCCTATATTTAGTTGCTGAACACTAATAGGCGCTCCTCTGCACCTCATTTGTTTTAGTGATAGATAGATAGATAGATAGATAGATAGATGCAAAGAAAACCTTTTTCACATACTTCAGTAGCAGCACCTCACAGTAGAACCCCTGTTAGAGGGTATGAAAGAAATGTAGAAATATAGGAATCTGAGGGCGCTGTGACTTTAAATAATTGTCCACAAAGAAGTCCATACAGAATTCAAGTGTGTTCCAACAGGACTTGATTGAGACCTCAATGTGGGAGTATTGTCAGATGGAATCTTAGGCCACCAAATGGATTGAACTCAGCTAAGTATTTGACTTGAAACATACCCTCACACCAGAGTAGACACCCAAAATACAGCACCAAGGCCTTTCATTAATAGAACATACAAAGTTTATTCATGACATTCAGTATAAAATGGTACCTAATGGTTCTCGTGCTTGACAATTGTCCCGTTTCCAAAGATAACAACCACTTAAGATCTGAACAACTACAGGCCAATTGTGCTAACATCAGTGGCTATGAAGGTGTTTGGGTGGCTAGTGCTGAACCATCTGAGAGAAGTGACGAACACCCAGGTAGACCCCTGCAGTTCACCTACTGTGCAAACAGGAGCATTGAGGATGCAGTCAACTTGGGGCTACACTACATCCTACAGCACCTGGACTGTCCAGGCACCTGCGCTAGGGTCCTTTTTGTCAACTTCAGCTCAGTTTTCAACACAATTGTCCCATTATCCTGCAACCAAAACTTCTCTCCCTAGGGGTTCCAGTACCAACATGGACTTCCTGGCAGCGAGGGAACATGTGGTGAAAGCACAAAAGTTCTCATCAGACATGCGCTTGATCAGCACGGGGGCCCCCAGGTATGTATCCTCTTCCCCCTGCTCTTCACTCTATACACCAATGACTGGACCTTGGCTGAGCAACTGGTAAAAATCATAAAATTTGCAGATGACACCACCATCATTGGTCTAATCAAGCAAGGAGATGAGATGGCATACAGACGCGAGGTGGACCGGCTAACTCTGTGGTGTGGTAATAACAACCTTAACCTGAACCCCCATCAAAATGGTAGAGATGGTAGTGGACTTCAGAAAGAAACCTGCTACCATGCCCCCAATAGTGATTGCTGACAGCATGGTGCAGCGGGTCGACACCTTCAAACTCCTTGGGTGTAAACTTTCCCGAGACCTCAAATGGGGACCAAACATAGGCTCCATCATCAAGAAGGCACAACAGAGAATGTTCTTTCTGAGCCAACTCAGGAAATTCAATATCCCGCAGAAGCTGCTGCTCACTTTCTACACAGCCATTCTGGAGTCTGTCCTATGCTCATCAATCACAGTATGATATGGAGCTGCCAAAGACTGCGACAGATGGCGGCTACAGAGGGTGGTGAGGTCAGCAGAAAAGGTCATTGGGGCCAATATACCCACTGTCCATGGCATATACATGTCCAGAGTCAAGAAGCGGGCTGGGAAAATCGTAGCGGACAAACTACACCCTGCCCACGTCCTGTATGAAATTCTCCCATCAGGCAGGTGTTATAGGTCCATTTCCGCCAAGTCGACCAGAACCTCTAAAAGCTTCTTCCCACTTGCTGTTCCTCTACTAAAAAATGTCTAAAACGCCTGACGCTATAAACTGAGTGCTATCTTGCACAGTGTTCCTGTAGTAGTGTACAATATGCTATGTATGTATTTCTACCTATTATGTACCATACCATGTCAATAACCACCCCTCCGTGTTGTTATCTGGCAATGCACTGTAACCGCAAACAATTCCTAGTATACCAAAGTATGCCTGGCCAATTTATTTATTATTATTTATTACCAGTTATTTATATAGCGCACACATATTCCGCAGCGCTTTACAGAGAATTGGCCATTCACATCAGTCCCTGCCTCCGTGGAGCTTACAACCTATATTCCCTACCACATGTACACACAGACACATTCACGCTAGGGTTAATTTTGTTGGGAGCCAATTAACCTACCAGTATATTTTTGGATTGTGGGAGGAAACTGGAGCACCCAGAGGAAACCCACGCAAGTACGGGGAGAATATACAAACTCCACACAGTTAGGGCCATGGTGGTAATTGAACCCATGACCTCAGTGCTGTGAGGCAGTAATGCTAACCATTACACCATCCGTACTGCCCGTACTCCAATAAAGCTGATTCTGAAAAAAAATGTGACCTTACATCATAAAAAGAAATGTTTTAAAGGAAACCAATGCTACATAGGAACATATGTCATAAATTGCAACCAACCACCCTAGGGTGTGATCTCAGTGGTGGGTGTTATTAATGTAATACCCTATGAATGTCATTCTTTGCACAAAACTTCTTACCCCTAAGTTTAAGTTTGATGTGAAGTTTGTGTGTTCTGCTGGTGTTTGTGTGGGTTCCTACAGTTACTCCAGTTTCCTCCAAAAATTCCCCCAAAATATGGTAATTTATTGGTATTAAACAAAAAATGCAACTGTAGTGTGTGTGTGTCCAAATAGTAGGTAAAATAAATTGTAGTCACCACTGCAGCAGGGACTGATGTGAATAGCTAATTATTATCTGCATAGTTGTATATAATATGCATGCACTGTAGTGTGGCACTCACTGGATTTATACTGACAATTCCACAAGCACCCACTGTTATTCTTATCTGAAACATTGGATTAACAGTGGGTGTTGGTTTTGTGATTAATGGTAAAAGTCCAGGGGTGCCCTCAATGATGTTAGAAAGAATATGACTTACAGATTCTGGTGCAAAACTCTGATGATAACAGCAGCACTTGCAGGTAAGTGTGATCTGCTGTAATTAGGATACATATTTATGTTAGAGTAAAGGTGTGTTTATATTATTTTTATGGACCTTGGTACCACATTGAAGTGATATACATTTAGAGTACTGAAAACACCATATATGTTGCTTTTTGATTGCTGGGCTTGGTTTCAAAGATCATACACTCTGTGTAACTGACTAAGTTTCCTTGGCTCATGATCAGGGAACACCTGACAGATGCAGGTTACCTACCCTGTCACCTTCATGTAATCCTTCATGTTTAGTATCAAAGAATACCTACAGTAGTTGAAAGAAAAAATACCTTGAGGGAAATCATGACAAATACAATAACTCCTTTTTATTTAAACTCTGATTAATCCACCGGCACATTAAATACAATAAAATTCAAAAGAAGAAGAAAGAAACCTGATTTATGTCTCAGATCAAATTATTTACTTGAAAGAAAAATATAATCCTTTAATTATTGTGTGAAACATATGGTTTAATTTTTTTGCACTTTATAAAGAGAAGTGCAAGTGTTTAAAACGTAATTCCTTTACACTACAGTTATTTATTATTCCATTAATGTTATAGACAGAATCATATTTGTATTGCACCAGTTTTCACAGTTGAATTTTTGTATATTATTATTATTATTATTATTATTATTATTATTTTTACTATTTTTGAGACTACTCTAATTAATTTTCCAAAATGAGCAAATATAAAACTATTTTTTTTCTGTTTTAGTTATAGAGTATTTTAATAACTTTCTTCAATGCAACATGCAGGGACTTCTAAAATTAAGTAAACATGATTTCTGTATGCTTTCTACTTGGGTTTTATATTGCACTCTAAAAAGTTGAAACATCAGACTGGTTTATATGTACTCACTAAATTTCAAATATCAAGTACAGATTCAAATATCAAGTACATATCAAGTTCAGTGCTCCAGAAATCCGAATCCACCCGAATTTTATAGATTCGACAAAACCTTGTCCGAATCTCCGGTGGAGATATGATCCAAACCGTCCCAGTTTGGATCTTCCCATTAATTGGAATTCATATTTTTGAACAAAATGTTTGGTTTTGAATTGCAAAAATTACATGATTTTAGCTGTTTTTATTCCAATAATTAACAATTTTTTTAATCAATTTTAAACTGAACCGAAATCCAAATCCCAACCGAAACACTTGAAGGTGGTTTTGCAAAACTAAAGCAAAAGGATAAAATTAGAACCAAAACCAAAACATGGCTCTTTAATATCAATACCAGTGTTTCTGTAAAGGTTACTCTTATTTTTAATTTGGTGGGTTTTTTATTGAATATATTTCTATATTCAAATCAGTTCAGAATAATGGTGAGATTTATCAATTACTGAAGAGAAATAAAGGGGAGAGTAATAAAGTACCAACCAATCAGCTCCTGTTTTTTTAACAGTTTATAATATGACAGTTATGGGCAGATTGATTTATACATAGTGGGATATCCAATTAGCCCCGATGCCGCTGACCTAAATGGCTGGATATTGCGATTAATGACCAATAGTCATTAGAGGCCAATTAGTCCCTGATTCCATGTGTTAATGCAGCTCCGGCAGGCCACTTATCGTGGATTATGCTTCAGGTGCCCAAGGCACTCAAAGCATAATCTGCGATAAGTGTCAGCAATGGTGGAGAAGCGCACCACATCGGGGCCAATTTGATAGCCCCCGGTGATACAATTACCCATGGTCATTGACTGTGGGTAATTGGATATCCCCTTTTATCTCTCTCCACTTTATCTCTTTGATAATCTCCCCCAATATGTTAAAAGCTTATACAAAAACAATTAAAATAAATGTTATGTTGGTCCAGAATCTTTAATAACTGCAATTGTGGTAATATGTTGTTTTATTTGACATTGACATTGAAAACCCACCTATTCATCAAAGCGTACCCCTCCAATGCATAACCTAGTCCTTAGGCTGCTCCTCCATCCCCCTGCCCCATGCCTTGGACATCTCTGCTTTGCTCGCATACCACCATCAGACTTCTACCGGCTTGCACCTCATGTCATCTGTCTGTTGCCCCTCCCCACTAGATTGTTAGCTCTTCAGAGCAGGGCCCTCTTTCCTCTTGTCTAAACCCTCTTCTTGACACATTTCACTCAGCGACCATCTTTACCTGCTTTCTCTCCTGCTGGTAAAGGCTCATCTCTATCTATGGCTGCCAGCCCCAAGTAGTACAATGATTACTCCTTCGCTACTTACATCTAAGCTGTATTATGTTTTGAGAATTGTGTTGCTCTTTGTTACCTGCACTCCATTTTTGTTATTTATTTACTGTTATGCTAAGTTTTGTCTCCCTGTACTGTCCTTTGTACGGCGCTGCGAAACACTTGTGGCGCCCTATAAATAAAATGTAATAATAATAATAATAATAATTTTTAGAATTACTTTTAAAAAATATAATTTTCAAAACCATTGATTTCAAATTCTTCCTAAAGAATAACAGATCACACATACAAATACAAACCCCATGAATTGCATTTGCATGGTGCATTTGAACAGATACAGTACCTTGGATTTTTACCTATTTTTACCTGCCCAGATTCCATCCCCCTTGGCTTTTTACCTATTATGTTACATCACAAACTGTAATTTAATTATTTTTTTAATCTGAATTTTATGTTATAGATCTGCACAAAATAGTCTAAGTTGGTGAAGTGAAATGAGAAAAAATATATAAAAATAATTTTTATGAATAAAAATTAGAAAATTGGCATGTGCATATGTATTCACCCCCTTTGCTATGAAGCCGCTCAAAAGTTCTGGTGCAACCAATTACCTTCACCTGTGTGCAATCTAAATGTCACATGATCTGTCAGAATAAACACACCTTTTCTGAAAGCCCCAGAGGCTGCAACATCACTAAGCAAGAGGCATCACACCATGGAGACCAAGGAGCTCTCCAAACAAGTCAGGGACAAATTTGTTGAGAAGTACAAGTCAGGGTTGGGTTATATAAAAATATCCAAATCTTTGATGATCCCCAGGAGCACTATCAAATCCATCATCTTTAAATGGAAAGAACATGATACCACAACAAACCTGCCAAGAAAGGGCATGCCACCAAAACTCACAGACCGGGCAAGGAGGGCATTAATCAGAGAGGCAGCACAGAGACCAAAGGCATCCGTGAAGGATCTGCAGACTTCCACAGCAGAGACTGGTGTATCTGCGCATGTGACCACAATAAGCCATACACTCCATAGAGCTGGGCTTTATGGAAGAGTGACCAGAAAAAAGCCATTACTTAGTGTTAAAAATAAGAAGGCACAGTTTGAGTTTGCCAAAAGGTATGTGGATGACTCCCCAAATGTATGGATGAAGATGTTCTGGTCAGATGAGACTAAAATTTAACTTTTCGGCACCAAGGAAAATGCTATGTCTTGCTCAAACCCAACACATCCCATCACCCAAAGAACACCATCCCCACAGTGAAACATGGTGGTGGAAGCAGCATGCTGTGGGGATGTTTTTCAGAAGCAAAGACTCTTAAACTGTTTAAAGTCGAGAGAAAGATGGATGGTGCTAAATACAGGGATATTCTTGAGCAAAACCTGTTTCAGTCTGCCTGTGATTTGAGACTGGGATGGAGGTTCACATTCCAGTAGGATAATGACCTGAAGCATACTGCTAAAGCAACACTCGAGTGGTTTAATGGGATACATTTAAATATGTTGGAATGGCCTAGTCAAAGCCCAGATCTCAATCCAATTGAGAATCTGTGGTCAGTAAAAATAAATAAATCTTCAAAGTTGTAGGCATGTTCTGTGAATGAAATAATGTAAACCTTCAAACAATCCATTTTAATTCCAAGTGGTGAGGCATAAAAACATGAAAAATTCATAGGGGGTGAATACTTTAGCAAGGCACTGTATATTGCACTTATTTTATATACTGTACACTTTTCCAATGACTGAAATCAATTCCTCACCTCAAAGAAAAGACTATTAATACATTTGCACCAATTTTTTTTTATATATTTACGTTGCCTTTGCTTTGTTCATCAATTTAGTTGTACTGATGGTATCTGGATGATAGGTCCACAGTTATATGGTCAACAGTCAATAGTTCAACACCAAATGGCCGACATGCACATGGTCAACATGGTCAAAAGGTCAACAGATTCAAATGGTCGACATGACAATGCTTGAAACAACATTTGGTCACAAGTTGTTTTGATTTTTATTTTACATTTTTGATACTTTATCATCCACGTGGACTATGATTGGGAATAGTAACTTGCACAGAGCACATTGATAGCAAAGTAAGGCACCTTGCTGAAGCATTATGAGCGAAGCGAGCCATGCAAGAGGAAGCAGTACCCTAATGGAGGTTCCATATGCTGCAAGGTAAAAGTTGATACCAAAAAAAATAAACAAAACTCATGTCAACCTTTTCATGTTTCAACCATTCTATTTTGACCTTTTGACCCTGTTGACCTTTTGACCATGTCTACCTTGCGCATTAAACCATTTGAGGTCAACCTAGACACTGTTGACCTTTTGACTGTCGACCTATTATACCATAACCGTGACTGATGAAATCATTTCAGCTTCAGTCACATCTCATAATCACAAAATAGGTACCATACAATTGCCATTAACTTAATATTATTAGGATAGTATGCACCTCTAGAGAGACACAGCACATAGCTATACATTAAACCCCTTTTCCCCTAATATGTGTATTACAAAATGATTGGCATTCTCAAGTGAAACTTACATTTAAATTCACATTTTGCATTTTGCAAGAGAGGTAACGGTGATTTTTGAATTTCTTAATGGCTGAAGTCATTTGTTAAAACCCTTTAATAAAAAAAACTTCAGAAAAATAATGACTTATCTAAATAAATAGAGTTGGCATGTCTAATGATGTTAATATATTGCTAGACAAAAGAATGAATAAACAAATAAGACAACAAATGTACTCAATAACACAAATATTTGTGTTCAACTATCACCAACTGATACATGGACAACAACATTTCTGACAGGCTCAGTTGTCCTAAAATAATAATAATACAGTAACTGATGAGGAGAGCACACCCACCTGATATAAAATTATCTAAAATCAGCCATTTTTCTGACTCCAAACAAAAGACATGACATGACAACAAATGGATGGGAGGGAAGGAATTTCCAGAAGATGTCACAAGCAAATTGTTGCCAGTGTTTCAAGTAAGTAATTGCTAAAAAACTAAAATTCTACCCCTGTCACACTAAAGGCTACCCCAGAACTAGCATATATAAACCAAATACTTTTACAGGTGGCAATCTTAAATTCATAAGGAGCCTATGCTAAACTCAATATACAGGATTAAAATGGTCTAAACTGGGTGCACACCAAACAGAGATGTCAGTGGAACGTTCTGACAGAGTAGCCAATTGAGGTAAGTATACACACCTACTGATTGGCCACTGAATGTGTCAGTCAGGACATACAGCTGGGCAGGCATTTGAATTTGCCAATCTGGCTGTGATGTCATTACCTACAGCAAGTGTTCAGGTGGTCAACAGATCATCTGTACCCACAGCCAGATGCACCAGTATATCTTTAGACATATCGCTCATTGGCTGTGCTGCACAGCCGACGCACTATATCTCACAATATATTAACTGTTTGCTCGAACAGTCGATTTATCACCTAGTGTGCACCCAGCTTGAGGCTACCATCAGCCTTAGATCTTTTATCCCTGAGAACAGTAAGTCATGTTTTGTATTGGAATGGAAAGGCTGTTTTGGTTCATTTTGAATCTTCCAATAGTTAAAACGAGAGTCTTAGTAAGAGTCCTTGTTACATATTTGGTGAGATAACCGCTCATTGACTTCCAAGCTAATTGGGTACCTGTTATGGTCAAAGACTATAAAGTTTGAGGCTACTAGTAAACAATTTGTTCACACGTTTGAAAATATACTAGAGTTATGCTGAACACGGATTGTTTTTTGGAACAAGGGAACCTATCATGAAAAACAGACATACAAAAGCAAATCTATCCAATTACTCGTAGCTGTGAATCTAATGTTAGGTTCTGTGCAAAAGTCTCTGATTCTGTGAGCTGGGCACAAGGCCCACTCACTGTTAACTAGAGTATTGTTTATGTAATAAGAGCCAGACAGGCACGATTCTGTTTTATGTTTTGATTTGCTTATACCCTGTGAAGGAAAATATGCATCTGTTAACTACCTTCACTTATTAATAAAATAAGTGGCAAGCTAGTTAAACCTAGCAAATGTAGACTTGTTCTTGTGTGCTTGTTGTGTACCCCATCTACCACCCCAGGAAACAGGGAGCTGTTGGACCAATTCCTTTACTATATACATAAATTCATAATATATTTATTATTTGAAAATGTAATTAATCAGCCTGTGTTTAATAATGAAGCCACCCATTAACATAAAATGTTATTTCTTTCTATATTTAATGGACAATTTTCTTTATGTGACAGTTGCAAGACATTTATTAGTGAATGAGGCACTAATAATATGAATTTAGCTAATTTTAGATACATATTCTGTAATTGCTAATGATCTTGTTTATAACAATCTGAAAAAACAGTTTGTGTAGAACCCTCAATATATTGACATTGTCTTTTTAATATCATGCTTTAAATATTTATTTGTATTGTCTACTGTACATTTCTTTTTGTTATCCATATTATAACCGCAAGGATGATTAAATACGTTTAAAAACAGGATGAAAAGGACACACATTAAAGCTGTTATCGCCAATTAAACCACCTTCAGCATTTTGGGCTCTAGCCAGTTCAATTTATTAAGCTCCATAAGAACATCTATCTTGTAAATGAGTCTAATGTAAAATTAACATATACAATCATCACTGTCCAGAAAATCCTGTGTAGAGGTCCAGGTTTTTGATCGGCTGTTCTTGGCTTTCACACAAGTGGACAATTCATAATATAAACTCTACAAAATCTATAAAATAATATCCTAATGATCCTCATAGAAATATGAAAAAGGCAAACATGAAATAAATAATTAATTCTTATTTTTGCTTTACATTTTTTTAAACATATTGCTGGCCAAATAATTTGTTATATGTCATTATTTAATTCATAATACTGGATTAAATGGCTCAAATCTTTTATACTTACTTTTTTTACATTTTAATATAGTGAATTTAGTTTGGCTTACACTGGCTTTTTTAAGTTGTCTGTCCTTTATTTAGAAGTAACAAAATACTTGAAACTTGTAATATATACAGTATAATACATAATGTACAGTATTGTACAATATGGCAATGCTTAATAATGCTAAATCCTTATTATACCTCTTATTATACTGGGGAGTCTTTTGAAGATGGAATCATTTTGATGGCCTTACTAAGTATTTTCCCACTTTAGAGTAACATCACAAGCAGCATAGAGCTAATATAACTGCCATGGAAAAATTGTCCCTGGAAAGCCATAATGCTTGACAATTATTTTCAACCTTGTCATGTGTTTAATTAGCAGATACACACAAACCTGTGGTATTCCAGTTTTCATGTCCTTGAAATGTAAAATATGCACCTTTCATACCATATAGTTTATCAGTATCAGTATGAATTACCGGCAGCTGGGATGCGGCCATCAATATACCAACAGCGGCATCCTGACTGTCAGTATGCCGGCAGCAGGGGGAGCTCAAAGATTCCCCTTGCGCGCACGCTGTGCTTGCCATATTGCAGACTCGGTGGCTTGCTGTGCTTTCCACAGGTTCTATTCCCACTCTATGGGTGTCAGGGACACCCACGAGTGGGAATAGCCCGTGTGCGCCGGGATTCCAGTTGTCGGCTGTCGGGATTCTGGCTTCAGTATCCTGATCACTGGGATCCTGACAGCCGGCAAATTAAACTACATCCCAGTTTATCATATGGCTGTCTCACATGGCTGCTTCACCTGGAACACTCATAGATGGGATGAAAAATACATGGACTCGACTGATATGTTAGGACCCAACTACGAGTGTTAGGCTGCTGCAAGCACCCATTTTGTGTAATCTACTCTAGGTGCAATTTATTCCATGCAGGGTAATCCTATGTAGTGCCCCCTAGTTGGCTGTCTCACCTGGTACCTTTCATGGATGGAATTTACTTCCCAAAGTGACTGCACCAATCTGACAGTATGATTATTGTGTTCTCTAGGCTGTTTTTTCTGTGTGGTTTACTACAGCACTTGCTGAAAAACAAAATCCTTAGTAAAAAAAATAAAAAATGTTATGTCTGTAAAATGACTTTGAGTCCTGCTATAGAAATAAAATAAAATAATAATAATTATTATTATTATTATTATTAGTAGTAGTAATAGCTGCAGTAGTAGTATTATAATTTCTTGAATAAACACACATATTAGGGGACCATGTAATCAATACAAATATCAAAATACATTGTGGGATTTATCAAAATACATTGTAGGATATATTTATGCACAAATACTAGTTAAACCTTTGAAAAAAATATTTGCAACCCTATTTTCTCATAAACTTCCTATCGGCAGATGTCAGCCTACATTTCTATGCCAGGTGAACAGAGGGAAAAAACACACATCTACTATAAAGATATAGAGACATATTGACTTAGATTGGGGTCAGCTTTATTTAATTATCTATTAAAAGGGGGGGCAGTATGGTGGCAAAGAAAGAACAGCTCTACTGTATATATATCATTAACATCTTTCCAATGTAATAAACTGTGTAGATAGGTGGAAACTGCCAGGCCATCACCAACAATGCATGACTTAGTAGGGAGCCAACTTCCAGCCCAAAAACAACAACTCAAGGATTAGATGGATCCACCTGCTAGTCTTTAACTTGGGTATCCAAACTGCCCTGCCAATAACACACAAAAAGGCCCAATGGGACTGGTGGTATTGCTGACCCCAGTAGCGCAGAAAAAAAGACAGTTCCATCTACTAAAAAAAGTGCAACCAATTCTGTTTGGTAAACTAAGAAATAGAAGATCAATAGTGAGTATATTTCACACATTGTAAAAACCTGTAATGTTTCCTGTTCCCTAATGAGGGTAGGCATGTGGATCACAAAGCAAGTGAATAAGGTCACTGTATAAACAAAGTTGTCTGTTATCTTTGGTTTCATTCAAACACCAAAATGCTGTATATTTTGGTAATCTGTAACAGTGATATGTAAAATGATTTACATGTCTATAGCACAAATAGCTTTAAGAGACAAGTTGTGCTGTCTTGCCTCATGTCCAAGTCCTTCAATCAGCCATGTTATTATTTCAGTTGTGTTGTCAATTCCATTATTTTCTTCAAGTGGAAGCAAGGGGTGTTATAGGTCCTTGAAGTGTAGGGGCCTGCTTCCTGTGCAATTACTTCTGTGGATGTTATATGTATTCAATACACTGTAATGAATACACTACAGAAAAGGACAGTCTGCAAACCTCTCACCACAATACTAGTATAATCAGTAGAGTATTTTGAGTACACTAGTTAACCATAAAGAGTAGTTTGTAGACTGTCTACCAGTCTCACATTGGACTTTGGGGGTAATTTAGAGTTGATCGCAGCAGCAAATTTGTTAGCAGTTGGGCAAAACCATGTGCACTGCGGGGAGGGCAGATATAACATGTGCAGAGAGAGTTAGATTTGGGTGGGGTGTGTTCAAACTGAAATCTAAATTGCAGTGGCAAACGCAGGATTTCTAGAGGGGGGATTCCAAATATGCTGTACAATCTCCATCTCTGCGGAACATTGGAGCAAGTGCGGGAGTCTGGGGAAGCAGTAGATGATCCTAGTAACGACCTGGACATTAATGTAAACATTGGTACTTTTATACAATGGATACGGTATGGAAGACAGTATTAATATTTAACACTATATATGGTCTATACTAGTATAGGCTGTGTCAAATATTTACATAATATAAATAAATGGTCAGGAAAATGTTAAACATACCATAATAAATACACAAACATAATAGAACCAGTACTGTACTTTCTAAGAACACATTCTCCCACCTCATGGCAAGGCTCCTGTCTCTTCCTCCTGGTAGCTACTCTCTGGTCCAGTGCACTGATTGAGGACTGAGGTCCACACACACAGCAAACTTGGTAGAAGAAGCTTCTACCACTGGGCACGTGCAGCAGCTCTGCTCTGTCCCTTAAACTGCATGATGTGTGGCAGCTCTAGTAATCTCATTACATACCATTGCTATTGTCATAATTTGAGCCACATGCCAAGAGGAGGGGGGTTTACGGGCAACCAGAACCCCCCCTGCGTTTGCCTATGAATTGCAGTGTAAAAATAAAGCATCCAATATTTACCCTGCACAGAAACAAAACAACCCACCCAAATCTAACTCTCTCTGCAAATGTTATATCTGCCACACCTGCAGTGCACATTGTTTTGCCCAACTGCTAACAAATTTGCTGCTGCGATTAACTCTGAATTACCCCCTTTGTTAAGCTGCAGCATACATGAGGTCAAGGAGCTAAGCAGGAGTCACCAAATACATTTTAATCATCTGTGGAGTAGACTAGGTGATATGAGTAGAAGTGGCACAGTGGCATAATGTGACCTGGCATAATGTGACCCATGTGGCATATTGTGAAATAGAGTCACTATTATGTGGCATAATGTGAATTTCTACTAGATAACACCTTCCACAAAGTACAGAATACCATGAAGCAGTTTATACAACATGCTGAATTACAGTATGTTTGAATGGCTAGCTACTGTACATGCAGTAAAAGTTGGAGAAGGAAGACCTCTTTTAGCTGATGTATAAGTATCAGTTTTAAAGTCAACTTTCTATATTTATCAATATTGCAAATAGGAAACACATTGTACCAGTATAATGTTGTATTATATGGCTTGTAATATAATGATGTGATGTCACTCAGCTAAAATTAAACAGCCTCAAATTGTGTGGAATTCTTTATATAGTAACAATGATCACTGCTAGATGTGGCCACTGTTTTGACAATTACTGTAACTATGTTTCAGTGAACATCTTTCCTGCATATCAGCTATTAACCAATATTGCCTTCCAATAGTGTTAACAATTAAGCTGGTGTTAACAAACAATCTGTACAACTTTACACTAAAACATTTAAAAGCGTAACAATGAAGCATTGCTTATTGCAGTTCTATGAACAAACTCATAAAGATTATTAGTGTGACATAAGGAAATGTTTATGTAAAGGTGTTACTGTAACTGTTACTAACTGCATGTTTCTAGTCAGAAGAAATTAGAATGGTATGCACACTATTTACTTACTATTAGTTTGTGGGATTCTGCAGGCATTGACTTCTATTTTAACTTTCCGAGAGTTCATTAGGAAACATAAACTCCACATCTAGTGTGATGCAAAATTTCAATCTTGATGTTTAACCTTCACTTCAAGGTTATTTGAAGGCATCTTAGTACACCTTGTGATTTTCATGCATGTTTTTGCAGATTTTCACACCCTTTATTTTCACAGATGATTAACGGACAGGAACCACGAAAGAACATTATCAAGAGGATCTGTCATGTCTTCTCCTCTCTGGTAGCTTGAAAGTATGAACAAATTCCTCTGGTCAGGTCATTGCATTTTGGTTCCACTAAACACAAAGCCAGAATAGAATCAATACCACCACTTCAAAATGTGTAAATTGCACAATGCTTCTTTTTTTAACTTGCTTGGAGTATGTCACAGACTTTAAATCCATTTTCTGTGTTATTTTTTGTGGTAACTATTTTAAGTGCCTATTGAGTGAGACAACAAATAAACACCCTGGACCAATAGCATAAATGGATCAGATCTTCCATGCAGTACAGATTATGTAAAACTACATCAGTAGTGTCTTCCTCTCTTTAATCCATTGGGAACTCAGAGCATCTTATTTGTAGACACACGACTTTGTCAAGGGCTAATAGTTTGTTGAACTGATCTTGTAAGAGGCATTCTACAAAACTTTTCCTTTCATCTTCTACTTCTGTAAAACCTGTGCTATTATTCTTATTTCATTTATGCAGTAATATTAAACAAAATATTGTACAAATGTGAGAAAAATTTAGTAAAGCGTGTGTTGTACAATTGTGTACTTTATGTTTACACAATAAAGTCCTTATTAAAAAAAAGCTCTGGGTTGCATTTCGCTTTACAAAAATATTGTAGATAGAAAAGTGGCAAAACAATGTAGAATAAAAAAACAACTAAAATGTTTGTGTCTTAGTAGCTTTGTTGTTTTATTAGTTTCTTTATTCTATAGGGTTGTTCCATCTAGTGAGAGAGTAATATACTGACAACTAAATGTGTACCAATCCATTCAGCTATAATAAAAGTTTTAAAATCATTTCCTGGGACACTTTGCAACTGAGAAGGTCAGTGCAAGGGTGTTCGGTACCCCCCTGCAAACTATACATTTTATGCCCTCCCTCCGATACATAACAAAGGGACAGTGTGAGCAGAAGGCGCAAAAAAACAAGTGGAGCGTGGCCACACAATAGTACAAATACAGTACCTATATTGTGTCACAATTTCTGACAATGAGTTTTTAATAAAACCGAAATGTAGAAGCAATTTAAAGCACGTTTCTTGTATGACTGTGAGTGCCGCCCCACCATTGCAACCTACTCAATACTTTGCACTGTATTTTTGTCTGAAGAGGGGGACAAGTCCCCAAAACATCACCATTTGACTAAGCACACACTGCAGGCTTTTTGCATTCACCAATGTCCAGTCTCTGAGTGCCGCCCGACCTATGGAGTGTGTGTGTGTGTGTGTGTGTATATATATATATATATATATATATATATATAGAATGGTGGTGAAGGCGGCACTCAAGCAGGCATACACAGCGGTAAAGACTATGTCAGTTTATATCAATAAACTGACATAGTCTTTACCGCTGTGTATGCCTGCTTGAGTGCCGCCTTCACCACCATTCTATTGCCAGAGGTCTTCGCCTCCAGGAGGGCACCGCAGCACCTTTCACTTTATGCGTGAGTGCCGAGCTTTCATAGCTATCTATATATATATATATATATCCACCCCCACATACAGTATATAGAGATTGCTTGATATAAGCAGACAGATATATACAGATAGATTAGATACATAGATAGAAACTGTACAGAGACAGATGATAGATAGATAGATAGATAGATAGATAGATAGATAGATAGATAGATAGATAGACAGACAGACAGGGATAATTACACAGAAAAACAAGCTCACTCAGTTGAAGTTCATTTACACACTCACAGGGTCCCGGGCTGTATCTCTATCTATTGTTCCTTCAGGCAGGTGGAGATGGGGGCATCTAGTGGCTCCTGGTAGTACTGCAGTGAGCAGTAACAGAAGCTCTCTGCTTCCGAACCCATCACTTGCTCGTTGTTACATCAGACCCTTCCAACTCTCCCTCTCCTCTCACTGGCGCCACTGCACTGACACATCAGCGGCATGGGTGGACTAGGAGAGCGACGCCTCATGCTGCCGACTCCACTGTCTGCCGCAGTGTTATAGGCGCAGTGACAGCCAACAGCAATAGCACACAGCACAGGGATGCAGAACAGATAGAGTGCCTCACCTGCTTGGCGCCTCCCTGCTTTGCATCCATTTGCTGGTTCCGCCGGCACTGCAACTGAGTTTGCATATCTACTACTAAAATTGTTCGATTAAAGTCAACAATAAATATAATTGCAATTCTTTCTTTATCATATGAAATTCAAATAAATTTGCAATATTTATATTATTATTACAGAAAAATACTTTAGGAATCGATCAGAGGTGTCACTCACCTAAATTGCACCTGTTGCAGTTGTAAAAGGGATGTGGCTTCACAGGGTGGGGCTAAGCTTCCCCACCCCCATTTTTGGCACTCCAGAGTCCAGGAGATGTGGCCTGGCCCCGTAGACTGCCTGCATGCTGTCCCGGCTTCTACAGGATGACCGTAGCTGGGTTTCTGCATGTAATGTTACAGTGCAGCACCCGGCTTTGTCATTGAGCAGGAGTTGGCACTTTGGTGTCACCCCTTGGCGGGTGACTCCCTGGTGACGGTGGCACCCCTCTTGTGACCTCACTGGGATTGATTCAATTAGACACAATGAGCCTGATTTAGAGATGGACACAGTTCATGCATGCAGATGCAGCAGCAATGTGAAAAAATGGTAATGCGGCAGGAGGTGTCTTGTGTTAATAGGCGCATCCTGCCTGCTTCTCTGATCTGCTACTGTATTATAAAACATCTGCCATCTGAGTGAGCGTGGGGCTACTTGCATTAGCCATTGCAGCCTCAGAGCCAAGGCTTGGAAATCTGCATTGAAAAACACAGATCCTGGCCTCGGCACTCCCTGAAAATGGGGGTTACACTTCCACATTTTCGGGAATGCTGACCTGCCAGAGATCTCACAGTAAAAGTCTGGCACATGCATGGTGCAGATCCTGTGCACGCACCAATTTTCTTACATCGGAGTAGCATGCAAACCATCAGGTTTGCATACTACTCTGAATCAGATCTGGGGCTACCATAAGTGTAACATATTATTATTATTATTAGTAGTAGTAGTAGTAGTATCCTTAATTTATATGGCACCACAAGTGTTCTGACCAATTTCAGAGTACATAAGCAATTAATTAAAACAGGAAAACAGTGACTTACAGTTGAAGACAATATAAGACAAGTACAGGGTAACTAAACATAGCTACATCAGCAGATGACACTGAAATAAGTATCAGGGTGGCCGAAACCCTCAGGATTTGGGGCAGTCAAGGATTATTAACGTAAGAAAAGGATAAGCATATGAGGGAAGAGGGCCCTACTCATGAAAGCTTACATTCTAAAAGGAGGGGCAGACAGACAGGAGTGACACAGATGGGTTAGGATGATATTTAGCTGGGTTTGGTAAAGAAGTGGATCTTAAGAGCCCGTTTGAAGTTCTGTAGAGAGGTGGAAAGTATGAGGGGGAGAGGTAGGGAATTCCAGAGTAAGGGAGCAGCACGTGAAAAATCTTGGAGATAGGAGTGGGAAGAAAATATCAGAAGGCAGTAGAGTTGGTGTGCATTAGCAGAATGAAGAAGATGGGTGGGAGTGTAAAGGGAGGTAAGGTCAGAGATGTTAATGGGAGAGGAGTGGGTGAGTGTTTCGTGAGTGTGAGAAGTTTGAATTGGATTTTGAAAGGGAAGGTAACCCAGTGAAGGGCTTGTAGGAGAGGGGAGGTGGACGTAGTGCATTTGGTGAGGAAGAAGAGCTGGTCAGCAGCATTGAGGATAGATTGGAGTGGAGAGAGATAATTGTGAGGGATGCCAGTTAGGAGGAGATTGCAGTAGTCCAGTCTGGAAATGATCAGTGAGTGGATAATGGTCTTAGTGGCATCCTGGGTGAGAAAGGGTCTAATCCTGGAAATATTTTAGAGATGAAAATGTCAGGTTTGTGAGAGGTGCTGAATGTGTGCTTTGAAAAGGAGGGAATAGTCAACGATTACGCCAAGACAGTGTACTTGGGGGCTAAAGGAGATAGTCATGCCATCAATAAAAAATGAGATTTTGGAGGTGAGGTTGTGCGGGAGGGTGGGAAGATGATCAGCTTAGTCTTAGACATGTTGAGTTTAAGAAAGTGCTGTGAATCCAGGAAGAGATAGCAGAGAGACAGTTGGAGGTATGAGTGAGGAGAGCCGGGGAGAGGTCAGGGAGGAAAGGTAGATTTGAGTATCAAAAGAACAGAGGTGATATTGGTAGTTAAAAGAGCTAATTAGTTTACCTAAAGAGGACGTATAGAGAGAGAAAAGGAGAGGACCAAGAACAGAACCTTGGAGGACACCAACAGTTAGTGGAAGTGGGGTGGAGTTATCAACATGAGAGGAGACAGAGAAGGAATGATCAGGGAGGTAGGAGGACAGCCAGGAGAGGGCAGTATCATGCAGACCAAGAAAGTGAAGGATTTGCAGAAGTAGAGGGTTGTCCACAGTGTCAAAAGCAGCAGAGAGGTCAAGAAGAATAAGCAAGGAAAAGTGGCCCTTAGATTTGGCTGCATGGGGGGCATTGCTGATTTAAGGGATGGCAATTTCAGTGGAGTGGAGAGAATGAATACCAGACTGTAATGGGTCAAGCAGGGAGTGGGAGGATAGAAAGGCAGTGAGGCAGTTATAGACAATACGCTCAAGGAGTTTGGAGGCAAAAGGGGGGAGAGAGATGGGTCGGTAGTTGGAGAGGGTGTTTGGATCAAGGGTAGGTTTTTTTAAGTACAGGGGAGACAAGAGCATGCTTCAAGGCAGAGGGGACAGTGCATGATGAGAGGGAGAGATTGAGAAGGTGGGCAAGATGGGAACAGGCAGAAGGAGAGAGGTAGCGGAGGAGGTGGGAGGAGATAGGGTCAAGTAGGGAGCTGGTGGGGGGACGGACGGAACATAGAGCTGCATTTACTTGTACTGTGAGCTGAGTCACAGCTAATTTAATTGACCTCAAAGGAGTGAGATGAGATGTCGTATATGGTTAAATAAAATCAGGTATTTATTTAATGTGTGAACCAAAGGGATTTTCTATTTTCTAGGGGGCACTCAATATTTTTAAATTGATATGAATTTTGATCAATAGAAATGAGTCTTTCCATATTGTAAATAAATAAAATGTTGGTTAACCATTCTTCCAATTAATATTAAGTTATTTTCAATGTAGTTATATTACTTCTACCATCTAGAATGAAGTTTACTATATTGATCACCTGATATTTTAATTATGGGGCATGTTCACCAAACGTCATCCATATTTTCTATACCCGGGAATTATCAGAAACAAGTATTTGGGTCTTGTATGTACTGTATATTTAGCTTTACAAAGACTCTATACCACAAATGGAACATGTAAAAGTTTGTACACTTAGAACAATGTTATTAGTTGTCACTTTACTTGGGAATTTAGGACAGGTGTAAAATCTGATATGGGTTTTTGTATATCTATATTTTTATACTTTAAATAACAAATTCTGTGGAATCACTTAATTACAAGTAAACTAATGACAAGAAAGATCTTTCCATTTTCTAATTATTAACCATTGCAGATTATCCCCCCAAATAAACCAACCATAGCTACCAATCTGATGTTGCTGGTGTGTGTATGTGAATTAAATAAGCATATCTAACACGTAAAGTGCAGTAAACTGTACTCCTGTTTATTAGTGTTATTTTTTCTTTTCTACAGAGACAATTGGTTACTTTCTGACAAGAAAAATGCATTGTTCTGCTGTCAGTTTTTATGTGTTTCCACATTTGCTCAATTTGAAGGAACACACATTAGGCATAGTCACTATAACAGGAAAATTAAGTATCCCAGTAGCAAATTTGTGAAAACACTTTACATGCTGGTTTTCATTATTCTAACCTTTCCTTGACATCTATTAAATAACCTGTCATATTTTGTGACCAGTAGTCCTCAAGGTGGTAACATGAGATGCTGTTTGGTGAAAAGATCATCCCTTTCCTAGGATCAGTCACAAGAGGGTGACCCAGGTCACTGATTTTCTCAAAGCTAGGGCTGATGCTAACTCCGACAAAAGATAATGTTAACCTAGGTTGCATTGTTCGGCTTCTCAACCAGTTATAAGAAGTGTACAGAAATGATTGGAACCTCAGTGCTCTGCATGGGCACCTCTTCATGCATTAATAATACAGGTACTCAATAAAAACCTCATCTGCTTTCAGCTGACAATTGTTTAACTTTTTCTTTACACAGAGGCTCATGTTCTTTTTGCGGTATGACAAAGCTTAATGGAGGTTGTTGTGAAATGTTTTAATTGAAGGCCTGCTTTAATTATAGATGGTCTGAGTGACAAGTCCTTCTTTAGCATATGTTTCTACACTCTAAGTACACAGTTTAAATCCAGTATAAAAGAGGTTTAGAGAAATACCGCATTACTACGTCAAAATTATTTGTCACAAATAGAGATCTTTTGTTTTGTTCCAACATAACAACATTGTTAAAGTGATTTGCCCTTATAGTTGTACGTTTAGAACAATGTAACCTGTGCCCCTCCTGCACAGATGTAATCACAGTTTTAATATATAATCGCAAGTTATAGTAGTCAGAAATAATATACAATATGGCAATTTTTTCACTTTTTTGCATTGATATAATACTGCTTTAGATGAATTTAGCACCAGCATAATATGCAGAGATAGTGTTTTAATAATATCATTATCTGCCCTGGTGCAATTTACAATTTTACTCCCCTTCAGCCACTACCAGACCAATTTCTTCAAAAGCAAATAACATACCCTACCTGCAGGTATGAGCACATTTTTCGAAAATGTTGAATATTTGCCTTATTGCAATATTGAATTTGACATTAAGAGTTTTGTGTTTTGTGCCAGCCACACAGCACAGCAGAATAAATTAATGTCATTGTCCCAAGCATTTACAACACTGGAACTTCATGCCTCTTTGAAACTGTCTATTCTACCACAAACATCAGCATGATCAAATCAAATATATGAAATCAGGGCCAGGAGGAAGGTCTGTGGGTAACTTAGCTACCCCAGTCCCCCCCCCCCTTCCCTCCCCAACACACACACTCAGGCTCTGTGCCCTACACCCCCCTACCTACAAATTCCAACTTTAGTAGACAGTAAGAGTGAAGAGTGTAAAAGCAACATCTTCTGTTCTAGTTTCTCTTAATGTTATAACCAGATCTGCATTTAAACTCCCTGCATATTGCACCTTAGTAGGAATTAAACCCAAGGTCCCAGCCCTAGAATGTAGGAATCCTAACTATTGTCACCTAGCATTACAAGTCCTTTGCAGCATATCAGACAGAAATATATGCATTATGAAATCCTGGGTGCATGCTCCTTATCTTAGTAGACTACTTTAACGACATTACAAAATCCTTAATGTAATTAATAGTATCTCAGAAGTTTACTAAAACATTTTAACCTAGCATAGCTGAAATACTTTTTGAGATGAATATGTACATCAATAGATTAGACTTCACTCCTGTGAGCAGTGCCCATAAACAAACAAACAAACTGTATATTTATTTTTTCTTTCTCTTACAGATGCAATGTGACAAGTGCACATACAGTATGTATAGGTTGAGGGTAAGTATGGGTATGGTGGAGAGCAGGCAGCTAAAAATCATGGTGGGTCATTATGTGTAAGTTTAGAGCAACGTACGCTTTGCATATCATTCATGGTAATTGTGTCATTGTAGGCGAAATAATTTTGTAATGCTAGGAAAGATCCTTTGGAAGATGACATTAGTATTGTATATTCAATTTTTAATAATGCTATTCATTTTCTTTTGAACCTAAACTTTATTTTTCATTAAGAAGAGACATACAGTATCAGGTAAAATGGGCCCATGTCTATGTCCTTACTGCAACTATATATATTATTTGTAACTAGCATTTGCCGGCGGCTTCGCTAGTGTGGATGTCTGTTATTGCTCAGGAGAACTCATTTTACAAAGACAGCAGTGGCATCTAATATTGTGAAGTACATTTTATATTGTAGACATTGATTACAAAATGCCTTTGTAAACAATATTTGCAGTTTTTCCTTCAGGTGTTAACACAAAAAGATGCTTGGGGCTACTAACTCATGAGCAAGTCTTGTAAGGCTACCCATGGGAGAAGCAGCTGGTCCTGAGATCTATGACTGCAGTCCTGAGCATTTGTCCATGTGAGAGTACACCAATACAATAGAAATATAATTTATGGAAAGGTGCGCAATGAATAAAAGAGTGCAGCTACAGACCATGCAATAAAGTAACCATCCAAAATTACTCAGTATTAATGTGTGCATGTGCAAAGTCAATGTGGCGCTCACCTACAAAACATGCTTACTTAGGTGAGTAGGCAAACACAAAAGAAGTAATCACCATTCAAATTTTCCATAGGAAGCAAAGTCCTAAAAGCATTGAGTCAGTTTCCTTTTCCTTCCCTTCAAATATAGTTCCTCCTTGAGGTATCTATGAAAAGAAGTGTCTTCCCTCCCCCACACACTTGCAACAAACCGGGTTCGGGGGACACAGAAGACACAAAGAGATAGTGCAGATTCCTTTATAAAAATGAATTTAATGAAACAGATGTGCACTTACAGTTTGAACAATCATAAAATTGTGCAACAAATACTCCAAGGCAGAAGCAGCAACTGGTTTGGTGAATCAAAACCTTTGAAGTCCAGGATACCATAAATAAGTAGAATCCACATCCCCCAAAGGGTAATATCCGATTTGATAACATCCATAAATGTCCTCATAGTAGTCCATAGTATTAGACATGCAAAAATAAAAATATATAGGAATTAAAAGATATCATTAAAAAAATATATAACACATCTAAAAAGTACAACAAACATTGACATTTACAGAAAAGTGTGCTGAAATTTAGCAGCAAAAAGTGAATATAGGAGTAAAAATTTGAACATATTAAAATATATATGTATATGTACATATATATATACTAAGTCAAAAAGCATTCGGATATTACCCTTTGGGGATGTGGATTCTACTTATTTATAGTAACACTGAAAGGTGACTCTATGACCAGTGACTCTATGATATGTAATATTTGTCTTGGTTCGCTATCTACTGGATTAACATGTATACTGCAACTTCTTGAGTCAAGATAAGCTGCATGATTAGTGATTAATACTATATATAGTCGGATTTTCCTGAGAAATAGATCTTGATCTATAGATATATATCTTTATATGTGCATACATATATAATTGTTTACATTCGGAAGGATATATATATATATATATAATATATATATATATATATATACACGCACACATACCCACGCACACACACATCTAGTCATTTTTGACTTGAGGAGCCTGTGCATATTCCGATAAAACATTTATTCATATCCATAATTCATAAACAGTCCCTACAAGTACAGTTCTTCTCTCACAGGTCTCATATTGGAATACATTATAAAACTATTTCTGAATTCTTCTTGGCTAGATTGTTAGTATTTATTAAAATGTTTTTATATAAATCTAGCATATTCTGCTGCTCTTTACAGTTTGATTCTAAACACAATATTAATTCATGTTAGCTTATATATTTTACTTTTAAAGAACATACAAACTGGGGGGGTATTCAGAGGTGAACGCTATTTGCGTTTTTGCAAAGGGATGATTTTTGATGGTTTGCGCATGCGCAGTGGGCACATTGTGTGAGCTTATACTATGTGATTGCACCCTGGAAGGATGTGATTGCACAGTGATTGACAGGCAGCGGGAGGTTGGGGGCGGCATTGCGTCATTGGTGGAGAGTGGTGTAGGAAAAGAAGGCATGTTCATTGCCATTTTTGGGGTTGCCAGATGACATTGCATGCATTTCCTGTGAACGGGAAACATTGCACTGGACTGACTGCGCAGGCAGCGGGTCTTCCTCTAATTTATGATTTCTGCAATGTGATCACAAGGGCTGCATTACACATGCTTGGCAACCTTGCCCTGTGCTGAGCGTCTCACAGAATGCAATTTTATCAGTAGCAATTTTGCTATTTTAGCAAAACAGCTACTGACTCTGGATAACTCTCCATATACTAGAGATGTGCGGCTGGCACTTTTCATGTTTTGTGTTTTGGTTCTAATTCCACTTTCGTGTTTTGGTTTTAGCTTGGTTTTGCCAAAACCACCCTTTCTGGTTTTGGTTTTGGTATTGGATCTGGATGACTTTTGAAAAAAACATAAAAACAGCTAAAATCACAGAATTTGGGGGTAATTTTGCTCCTACGGTATTATTAACCTCAATAACATTCATTTTCACTTATTTCCAGTCTATTCTCAACACCTCACTCCTCACAATATAGTTTTTAGGCCTAAAAGTTGCACCAAGGTTGCTGTATGACTAAGCTAAGCGACACAAGTGTGCGGGACAAACACCTGGCCAATGTAGGAGTGGCACTACAGTGGCAGATAAGATGGCACTATTCAAAAACTAGTCCCCAAAGAGCACATGATGCAAAGAAAAAAAGAGGTGCAATTAGGTAGCTGGATGGGGAAGCTAAGCGACACAAGTGTGCGGCACAAACACCTGGCCCATCTAGGAGTGGTACTACAGTGGCAGACAGGATGGCAGATTTAAAAAATAGGCCCCAAATAGCACATAATGCAAAGAAGAAAAAGAGGTGCAATGAGGTAGCTGTATGACTCAGCTACACAAATGTGCGGCACAAACACCTGGCCCATCTAGGAGTGGCACTGCAGTGGGAGACAGGATGGCAGATTTAAAAATAGGTCCCAAACAGCACATACTGCAAAGAAAAAAAAGAGGTGCACTGAGGTAGCTGTATGGCCAAGCTAAGCGACACAAGTGTGCGGCACAAACACCTGGCCCATCTAGGAGTGGCACTGCAGTTACAACAGGATGGCACTTCAAAAAAACGAGTCCCCAAACAGCACATGATGCAAAGTAGAAAAAGAGGTGCAAGATGGAATTGTCATTGGACCCTCCCACCCACCCTTATGTTGTATAAACAGGACATGCACACTTTAACAAACCAATCATTTCAGCGACAGGGTCTGCACCACGACTGTGGCTGAAATTAGTGGTTTGTTTGGGCCCCCACCAAAAAAGAAGCAATCAATCTCTCCTTGCACAAACTGGCTCTACAGAGGCAAGATGTCGACCTCATCCTCCGATTCCTCACCCCTTTCACTGTGTACATCCTCTTCCTCAAAGAGTATTAATTCGTCCCCACTGGAATCCACCATCACAGGTCCCTGTGTACTTTCTGGAGGCAATTGCTGGTAAAGGCCTTCCCGGAGGAATTTATAATTCATTCTGATGAACATCATCTTCTCCATATTTAGTGGAAGTAACCTCCTACATTGATCGCTGACAAGGTTACCGGCTGCACTAAACACTCTTCCAGAATACACACTGGAGGGGTGGGCAACTTAGGTTAAATAAAGCCAGTTTGTGAAAGGGCATCCAAATTGCCTGTTTTTCCTGCCAGTATACAAATGGACTGTCTGACATGCATACTTGGTTGCTGTCACTCATATAATCCTCCACCATTCTTTCAATGGTGACAGAATCATATGCAGTGACAGTAGACAACATGTCAGTAATCGTTGGCAGGTCCTTCAGTCCGGACCAGATGTCAGCTTTCGCTCCTGACTGCCCTGCATCACCGCCAGTGGGTGGGCTAGGAAATCTTATCCTTTTCCTTGCAGCCCCAGTGGCGGGATAAATTGAAGGACGAGCTGTTGACGGGTCACGTTCCGCTTGAGTTGACAATTTACTAACCAGCAGGTCTGTGCACCTCTGCACACTTGTGTCTGCCAGAAAGAGAGATACAATGTAGGCTTTAAACTTAGGATCGAGAACGGTGGCCACAATGTAGTGCTCTGATTTCAACAGATTGACCACCCTTGAATCCTGGCAAAGCGAATGAAGGGCTCCATTCACAAGTCCCACATACTTTGCGGAATCTCTCCATCTTAGCTCCTTCTTCAATTTCTCCAGCTGCTTCTGCAAAAGCCTGATGAGGGGAATGACCTGACTCAAGCTGGCAGTGTCTGAACTGAGTTCACGTGTGGCAAGTTGGAAGGGCTGGAGAACCTTGCACAAGATGGAAATCATTCTCCACTGCGCTTGAGTCAGGTGCATTACCCCTCCTTTGTCTACAGATGGGTCCATGTTTATCTTGGCTAGTTTGCTGCGCCTAGGCACAACATGGTTTATTAACATAAACCCTTCATCTATTGTTCTCAGCTGCAATACAGAGAACAATTCAGCAGGGGATTAAGTCATTACAGCAGGGGATTAAGTCTGACTGCCCAGTCTCAGTTAATCCTATTAAAGGTCAAGATAAACATGGACCCATCTGTATATTGTAGGTGGATGTATTGGCTTGAATGGCCTTTTGCTGCTCCTCCATCCTCTGAAGCATATAGAGTGTTGAATTCCACCTTGTTAGCACCTCTTGCTTCAGTTGATGGCAGGAGTGAATCAGGAGTGAAACTCCAGTCTTCGGCATGCAGTGGCAGAATGCCGAAAGTGGCCTGCAATTTTTCGGGCCACCGACAGCATCTCCTGCACAACCCTGTCATTTTTCAAAAAATTCTGCACCACCAAAATAATTGTATGTGCAAAACATGGGACATGCTGGAATTTGCCCAGATGTACTGCACGCACAATATTGATGGCGTTGTCCGATATCACAAATCCCCAAGAGAGTCCAATTGTGGTAAGCCATTCTGCAATGATGTTCCTCAGTTTCCATAAGAGGTTGTCAGCTGTGTGACTCTTACAGAAAGCAGTGATACATAGCGTAACCTGCCTAGGAACGAGTTGACATTTGCAAGATGCTGCTACTGGTGCCGCTGCTGTTGTTGTTGCTGCAGGAGGCAATACATCTACCCAGTGGGCTGTTACAGTAATATAGTCCTTAGTCTGCCCTGTTCCACTTGTCCACATGTCCGTGGTTAAGTGGACACTGGATACAACTGCATTTTGTAGGACACTGGTGACTCATTTTCTGATGTCTGTGTACATTCTCGGTATGGCCTGCCTAGAGAATTGGAACCTAGATGGGATTTGATACTGGGGACACAGTACCTCAAAAATTCTCTAAGTCCCACTGAACTAATGGCGGATACTGGACGCACACCTAACACCAACATAGCTGTCAAGGCCTCAGTTATCGTTTTGCAAAAGGATGACTGCTGTCATATTTCATCTTTCTCATAAAGGACTGTTGGACAGTCAATTGCTTACTGGAAGTAGTACAAGTGGTCTTCCGATTTCCCCTCTAGGATAACGATCAACTCCCAGCAGCAACAACAGCAGCGGTCGCAGCAACAGCAGGCATACCTATCAAGGATCCTCCGGAGGAATCCCAGTTAGGAGAGGACTCCTCAGTCTTGACAGTGACATGGCCTGCAGGACTACTGATGTTCCTGACTGAGGAGGAAGTTGATGTTGAAGGAGTTGGTGGTGTGGTTTGCAGGAGCTTGGGTACAGGAGGAAGAAGGGATTTAGGTATCAGTGGACTGCTTACGCTCTTACCCAAAGTTTCACAACTTGACACTGGCTTATGATGAATGCGCTGCAGGTGACGTATAAGAGAGGATGTTCCGAGGTGGTTAACATTCTTACCCCTACTTATTACAGATTGACAGAGGCAACAGATGGCTTGACACCTGTTGTCAGGATTTGTGGAGAAATAATTCCACACCGAAGAGATGGCTTTTTTGGTATTTTGCCCAGGCATCACAATGGGCTTTTTCATTCCCATGGACAACAGGTGTCTACCCCGATGCCTGATTTAAACAAACCACATCACCATCAGAATCCTCATCGTCAACTTCCTCCTCAGCGCCAGCAACACCCATATCCTCATCCTGATATACTTCAACAGGGACATCTTCAATTTGAATATCAGGAACTGGACTGTGGGTGCTCCTTCAAGCACTTGCAGGGGTCGTGCAAATGGTGGACGGAACCACCTCTTCCCATCCAGTGTTGGGAAGGTCAGGCATCGCAACCGCCGACACAGTTGGACTCTCCTTGGGAATTTGTGATACATCTCAGAACGCACAGTTCATTTTTGTGCTCTTTCCAACTTAACTCTTTTAATTTTTCTAGAGAGAGGATGAGGGCTTCCATCGTCATGTGAAGCTGAACCACTAGTCATGAACATAGGCCTGAGTCTCAGCCATTCCTTGCTACTCCGAGTCGTAAATGGCATATTGGCAAGTTTACATTTCTCCTCAGACGATTTAAATGGGGTTTTTTGTTCTTTTTATTGAACTTCAGCTTTTTGGATTTTACATGCCCTCTACTATCACATTGGGCATCAGCCTTGGCAGACGACATTGATGGCATTTCATCGTCTATGTCATGGCTAGTGGCAGCAGCTTCAGCACTAGGAGGAAGTGGTTCTTCTTGATCTTTCCCTATTTTCTCCTCAAAATGTTTGTTCTCCATTATTTTTTGGGAGTTACATGAGACAATATGCGTCACAGGAATGACTGGAATTACTGATGACACAGTACACTACCACTGGTCTGATGGAGCCCAACAGGTTGTTATAATTGTTATACTGCAGCAGTGGATATATAGCAGCAGCGTATATTGTCACTGGAATTACTGATGACACAGGACACTACCACTGGTCTGCACAACACAGCACCACTTTATACAGCTACACCGGATATATGGCTGCAGAGAACACCAACACTGTGAATGGCTGGACTGATACAACACAATACACTGACTAAACTGGACTGGTCTGCACAACACATCACCACTTTACAGCTACACTGGATATATCTGCCTGGACTGATACAGCACAAAACACTGACTACACTGGAATGGTCTGCACAACACAGCACCACTTTACAGCTACACTGGATATATGGCAGCAGAGAACACCAACACTGTGACTGCCTGGACTGATGCAGCACAATACACTGAGTGACTACACTGGACTGGACTAAGCAGCACAACACTTGCCACCCCACTTTCCCGCCCCAACACAGACACTGAACACTGAGGACACGTCCTCTCTATACACTCTCCGAGACTGGAGTGAAAATGGCGGGGATGTGCGGCTCCTTATATGGAATCCAAATCCTGCGAGAATCTGACAGCAGGATGATGACGTTTTGCCACGTTTGGGTTTCCGAGTCAAGAGGGAAAATCCAAGCCTGGCTCGGATCCGGACTCGGAAGGCTAAGTTCGGTAGGGTTCGGTTCTCTGAGAACTGAACCCGATCATCTCTACTATATACTGCATAGTAAGAATATTGCTGAATGTTTACAGTACTTCATTTAATAACCAACGCTGTCCCCACCTCAGAGATTCATATAAACATGCTTTTAGACTGTTTTACCCCAATGAAATAAAAAGCATTTTACCTTTCACCTTTAGATTTTGTTTTTTTATTCTTATATATTTTTCCTCCTATGCTATCTGATGAGTGCTGCTGAGTTAGACTGGAGAATATGCTCTGCACATCTCTGATTTCACTCTTCCATTAGTGAATATAAGCTGTGTGATTAATTATTAACATCTCCTTTCAATCATTTGCAGTGTAATAATATATGTCATTATAGCATTCTCTAAGAATATCTTAAACACTTCTAGTCAATCTGGTATAAAATATTGCGAAAAAAACCACTTTAAATAGCTTAATATTAAGTAGTTCATTGAAAGATTTCTTTCTTTGCATTAGAAATCTTGTTTACAATTAAGAAAATATTAACATAACTGATATATGCAGCTATGTGATTTGTATTCCCCAGCTTTTATCAAAATGCATACTGATTTTTTCAGCATCCTTTTTTAATCTTTTTGATCAATTCAAATGGCAAGTACATTCAAGCTGCAAGTTCACATCATCACACAGTAGATCCGACCCATTCTGCGATTTGTGGCACTGAATAAGATGGAGAAATGTATGCCCATTTTACCATGGATGCCTTAAGGATGAGGGAGGGTGTTCTACAGTTTTGGTAGTATGGGAACCTTCCCAAACTTCAGGAGTCTCCTAGACATCCCTGGAGAGTTGGCAAATATGGTTTAAAGTGTTGTTTCAATTAACAATGCATAGAAAATGATTGCCATCAACTATGGCTAACATATTTTGAAAACATAAGAAAATGAAAATATATAGATAAATAACTTTCTCCTTTAAATATTTTTAAGTACATTTGCTCACAATGGGCTTCATACTGAGTTAAGTGTATACACATTTGATTAGCATAGGAAAATATGCACTATGCATGTCACAAAAAAATGCATACGACTACTGTATGTTCACATGCAGATTTGGAAACTTCGTCCACCTATCGTTATGGGTTCAGAAACTAAACATCGGGTTCCACTGCCAATCAAATTTATTGTATGCCCAAAATTTAAAAAGGCAATGATATTACTAGCAAAACACAGTTAGTTAAAAGATTGCCCTTGTACATATACACAATTAGAAGCACCAGGTTTTAGAATGCAACACTTAGTAAATAAACCCAATAGAGATGCTATCAAGGAAGGGAAATGACACACGCTGAGTACAGGCAGATTCGTTGCTACTGTATATCACTTATGGGTGCAAATACATGCTAACAATGATGACATTCATCAGCAATAGTTAGTAGCTTCTAATTGGCTGATTGTAAATTCATTCGCTTTCTTAATTGATCTTGCATATATTATATAATTTTTGGGACAGGAGTATATTTGAATTCATTTTTTGCTGTGTTAACAAACTTTCATTGCGCTTATCATGAGCCCCAATGTGAGAATAAAACTTTCTCACTTATATCACAATTTATGTTTTCATCCTGCAGTATAACGCTAAAATTAAATCTAAAAGGGCAGTTCAAACAATAAATGATCTTGATAAATCATTTTATGGAATCATAGAATAGGACACTAGCTCTATTGAGAACATAATTCTTAGCCAGGGCTGCCATCAGAAATTGTGGGGCCCGGGACTGACAAAATAGACAGGGCCACCCCACAAAAAAATGATTCTGCCATACTGCTCCACCCCTATGTGATGTCACACATCATGACGTTACGTATAGGTGGAGCACTGCGGACCTGCAGGAAGGATTCACAGAGCTGATGCACAGGGAAGGCTCATTTTAAGTCCTGTCTGTGCATCAGCCCGCTGTTGTTGCGCAGCTCTCCAGGTACTGGCTGTCGGCAGTGTCAGAGCCAGGGGTGGGCATCCCTCTCTATAAGGGCCCTGCAGCTCCCCCGCCACCCCTGATGACTGCCCTGTTCTTAGCATTTGATTTTTTTTATTGATTATGAGTTTCAAAAGACTTTTTCAGTTCAAATGCTAAATAAACCTTTCATCCAAGCTACAGGTAGTAATTCAAAAGCAGTAGCCACTAACAATAACAGAATAAACAAATACAACTTAGTGTTATATAAAGTGTTTATGTTATAGCAAACCTTGACATTTTATAGCAATAACCTAACTAAACTTCAGTATGCATAAAGACATTTCCTTTAATTAATTAGACTGTGTACAAGATTTGCTTGATTGATCTTTCTTATGTACTTTCATTTTATGTTGATCTTATTGCCATGATAATGACAATGACAATATAATTGCAAGTAATGGAATAATAGTATCATAACAAGATGAGCATAGTGCAAAATGTAAACCTATGTTATATTACTTTTTATAATATAGGGAGTAATTCAGACTGTATCGCTGCAGTGTCAGCAAACGCAGTCTAAATTACTTTGTGGAGTGTCCGCACGCAGTGGGCGCACTGCACATGTGCACCCCGGGAGCCAAGTGAGATGCTATCAGCATCTCACTGGCTGCGATTGCCTCTAACTGATTGACAGGCAGAGGTGGGAGGGGGCGTGCCAATGGCATTAGAACGTCGTTGGCTGGGCGCAGTCCGGACAACGGAGGCATGTCCAGACCATTGAGGGGGTGGGAGGAGGCGGCAGCATGATGTCACAAGCAGCCACTGCAACCCGGAACAAAGGGGGTAGCACCCTGCCAACGTGCAGGATCTGCGCAGGCAAGGAGCTACTCAACTGTTACAAAAGCATCGCCGCCATACAATGCTTTTGTACATGTGCCAGGGGGAGCAGGGATTGACATGCGGGGCAGACTAGCCCTGTGCTGGGCATCCCCCCGCTTGTCAGAGAAAATGATCGTAGATGAGCTAACTTTAGCACATCTACGATCACCTCTGAATTACCCCCATAAGTAACAATTAAGCAATAAGAAATGACATAGTGCCTGTTCTTGCAATAAAAGAGGTGCAGACAGTAGATTTAAATCTCTACAAAATATATATTTGAGATCTTTCACCTGGTGATAGGAACAGAACAATATTCTGCAGATAATTAATGAGGTCATGGAATATAAGAATAGAAGAAAGTACATTGTTAAACTAAATCTGAACTTTCACAAAAAATAATTTACTAAATATGTGGAATGTAGAGCAGCCAATCAGCATACTGTATGCACATGTCACATGTCCAAAGCCTTATAAAATGACATTCGAATGGTCAGCTTTGGGTGGCTGGCAGGCCCCTACTACCTACTGGGGACGGTGTGCAAGACTAGAATCAGTGTTATTTCTTTTACTGCATTACTGTTCTCCCAGTTCAGTTGTATTTCCTGATCACTGTATTTTTTCCTTCTGGACTGCACAGGAGAAACCTCATCCAAACAGATTCTCATATTTCCTGTTAACCAATTCAAGAGTTGAATGAAGGCAATATTACCATTCATGTTAACACTTTTACACGAATGTGGGGACAGTACAGTTAAAAAGTGATGGGGATACTTTAGTACAACAGTGGCTTATGTTAGTGTAACTGATGACTCTGCCACCTACAGTGAGAGTGGGATAGAGGGGGCCCTGTTTCTCCAATGTACACCTTACAGCATTCCATTCCCCCTCCCTTGTCCACCTCACAGCAGTCACCACCTTCACTGTCCACCTCCCAGTGTTCTTCCCTTTCACTGAGCACTTCACAGCGGTTTCCCTCCTTCACTAACAACCTCACAGCAGGTATCTCCTTCACTGTCCACCTCACAGTGCTCCCCCAACCCCTTCAAAGTCCACATTACAGCACAATACCCTTCCCCTCCCTTCATTAGCCACATTACAGCACAACAACCCCCCCACTGACTCCTTCAATGTCCACATTACAACCCTCTCCCCACCCCATGCCCCTTCATTGTTATAATCCTGGCGGCCGGATCCCAGCATTCAGCACACCGATGCCGGGATCCCAGCCACCAGAATGCCGACAGGGGGCTGAGAGCTATTCCCACTCTTGGGTGTCCACGACACCCATAGAGTGGTAACAGAATCTGTGGTGAGCGCAGCAAGCCACCAAGCCTGCAGCATGGCAGGCGCAGTGAGCCCGCAACGGTCTTCATGGTGCTCGCTCCCTTGCTGGCATTCTGGTGGCCGGAATTCAAGAGTCAGTATGCTGACCGCTGGGATCCCAGCTGCCCATCAAGCCTGCCCAAAACCACTCTCTCCCCATCCCCAATGCACTTTCAAAGTCCATAATAAAGCACAATGCCCCCATGGCTCCATCAATGTCCACATTACAGCACTTCCCCCCAAGGCACTGTCAAAATCCACAATACGGCACAACTACCCCTGGTTCCATCAATATCCACTTTTCAGCACTACATAACCCCCTTCCCCATGTCCACACCAAAGCACTTCCCCATTGACAGCGCCATTGCATAATATAATGACCTGCGGCATAGCTGCGCATGCGCGGTATCCTGTCTTGCAGGAGCAGCCGGACGGACCTGCTCCTAGAGCCATGGTAGGTCCTAGTGCCCGCCGTCTCTGTCTGCCTTCATATTGTCCATATACATGCTCATCTCAGAATTAGGTGATGCCTATTTTATTAACAGTTTCTTATATAGCGCAGCATATTCCGTTGCGCTTTACAATTAGAACAACAGTAATAGAACAAAACTGGGTAAAAACAGACAGACATAGAGGTAGGAAGGCCCTGCTCGCAAGCTTACAATCTATAGGATTGGTATGTTGGTAATAAAATAAAAGATATAATGGTTTGTATGTTCAATCACAAGTATGATATAACAAGGGCAATATTCCTGTATGGACCATCAACCCAGGTATTGTCGCTAGTATACATACAAAAACTACAGTGAGGAACAGTTCATCATTGCTGTACTGTATATTGCACTTTACTTTCAAGTATGTTGAAGATAACCACAGATCAGTCTCACTCATGTTACAAAACATTCTTAGCTCCCTTTGTCACCTTTATCATAATATCATAATATCATAATCATTTGCTGAACCTAGCAGGCATTAAAAGCTAAATATGATTTCCAAATAAAATAATAGTTTCATATACAATTTTAACTAACTAATAATAAAAGTGATACCAGCAAAACAGTAATATAGAGTCTGGAAAGGCAAATATACTCAGCTCATATTAAAAACAAAACACCCCCCCCCCCCCCCCAACATTCTGGATCATAAAAATAAGCTAAAACAAACTAAATAATGTAACTAACATACCTTTATTAGAAATTATTTGTAAACCCGTTGCATACAAATTTATGTAGAATAGCTATCACTTTAGTACTTAATAAAATGACACTTTTCCCTTACACTAGTTTACACACAAAACATTTTCCACATAACATCATAAATTTATGGCGGATGAAATGCTATTGTTAGTATATTACACCTATTCTTTTGTCTTTGCGAAAAAGGGAACAAATGATGCATTCAAAAGCCTAAAAGCTGGAATAAATATTAGGTGTAAAGTGTTATTGATTGTTTTACATAAAGAACTAAAAAAGAGTGCATTCACTTGTCAGTTCAAATATTTACCCATTCACCCATAGACAAGTTGGAAAGTTTTCTAAAGCAACATGAAGTAATGATTATGCTTTTGAAAAGAGTGCCAATAATTCTACAATTTCTACATTACATATTAAAAATGTACAGATAAATGTCATCATCTTAACCCCTTCTTTGCAGAGGACGAGTGGTGCTCATCCTCTGGGTATACAACAAGCTGAAGTGTTGAGGGAGGAAATATCAGTCTTTCTATCTCCCTATACCCACCACCTAAAAAGCTTAGGGCACCCTCATTTGAAAGAGATGAGTTCCCTTTTTCAGCATGCCCACATAAAAGCCAATGTCTGTTGATCACACTAATCACCCGTTACACTACAGAAAACAATGTAGTCCAGGAATGAGTATATATCTCCCTCATGGCTACAAATAATTAGTGGGCACCAATTTTAGAAAGAGGAGGGTCCCCTCTTTCAAATGTTTAGGTTCCTTAGTACCTATTGCAGGGTGATCACTTTTGTTCAACAAGCAATGTTACCCCACACTAAGGAAAGTGAACATTTTATGTATATGGACGGTGGACACTGCATACCCTATTGCCCTCATAATGATTTCTGTAGCCAAATGGGCTCACACAAAGCCGCAACTAGTCAATTTGGTGCCCTGTGCCAGAAAGAGAATTGGTGTCTGCAACATTTAAAACAGTGACAGTGCGCCCCACAGGCGTGCACCAAAGATGTAAGAGCATGGCTTCAAGTGGAAGGACCGTGGCCACAGAATAGTACCATTTCACTTTACACCACACACTAGTGTCCATTATTCAAATTACACCACACAGTAGTACCCCTTATACACATTACCTCACAGTCGAGCCCTTACACACATTACACCAGGTAGAGCCCTTATACACATTACACCAGGTAGAGCCCCTTACACACATTACACCAGGCAGATCCCCTTACACATATTACGTCAGGCAGAGCCCCTTACACACATTAGGCTAGGTAGAGCCCCATACACACATTATGTCAGGTACAGCTTGTTATAAACATGATGCCAAGTAGAGACCTTATACACATTACATCAGGTTGAGCCTCTAACAAACAGTAAGTCAGGAAGAGTCCCTTACACACATTATACCAGGTAGAGCCCCTTACACACATTATGTCTGGTAGAGCCTGTTATAAACATGATGCCACGTATAGCCCTTATGCACATTACATCAGGTTGAGTCCCTAGCACACAGTAAGTCAGGTAGAGCACCTTACACACATTAAGCCATCATTTCCCACCTGCATCTCTCACCATCCCTCTCAGTCTGTGTCTCTCAGCCTGCCCCCCTTCATTCTGTGTTTCTCAGCCTTCTCCTCTTCATTCTGTGTCTCTCAGCCTCATATCATTCACTGTATCTCAGCCTGTCCCCCCTCACTTTGTCTCTTAGTAACCCTCCCCCACATCACTATGTGCCTCTCAGGAACCCTCTCACCACCTCGTCACTCTGTGTCTCTCAGCAACCCTACTTTGTCACTCTGTGTCTCTCAGCAACCCTCCCCCAGTCACTCTGTGTCTCTCAGCAACTGTCCCACCACCCCCTAACTCTGTGTCCCTCAGCAACTGTCCCAACCACCTGACCCTGTTACTTTGTGCCTCTCAGCTACCCTCCCACTACCCCATCACTTTATGTCCATCATCAACACCCCCGTCACTCTGTGTCTCTCAGCAACCCTCCCCCATCACTCTGTGCCTCTCAGCAACCCTCCCACCACCCCAGTCACTCTATCAGAAACGCCCTGTCACTCTGTGTCTCTCAGCAACCCTCCCACCACCCCCTCATTCTGTGTCTCTCAGCAACCCTCCCCCAGTCACTCTGTCTCTCAGCAACACCCTTCCATCACTCTGTGTTTCCCAGCAACACCCCTGGTCACTCTGTGCCTTTCATCAACACTCCCCCAGTCACTCTGTGTCTCTCAGCAACTGTCCCACCAGCCCCTTACTCTGTGTCTCTCAGCAACCCTCCCCCATTACTCTGTGTTCCTCAGCAACCCTCTCACCCCACCCTCATCACTCTATGTCTCTCAGCAACATCCCACCATCACTCTGTGTCTATCTCAGCAACCCACCCCCTGTCACTGTGTCTCTCAGCAACTCACCCACTACCTCCATCACTCTGTCTATCATCAACACTCCCCTGTCACTCTGTGTCTCCCAGCAACCCTCCCCATCACTCACTCTGTGTCTCTCAGCAACCCTCCCACCACCCCAGTCACTCTGTCTCTCAGAAACCCCCCTGCCACTCTGTCCCTCTCAGCAACCCTCCCACCACCCCCTTACTCTGTGTCTCTCAGCTACACCCTTCCATCACTCTGTGTTTCTCAGCAACACCCCCTGTCACTCTGTCTCTTGGCAACACCCCTCCCTGTTAGTCAGTTTCTACCCGCAACCCACCCATCATCTCCGTCACTCTGTGTATCTCTGCAAGCCCCCATAACTCTGTGTCACTCAGCAACCCTCCCACCACCCCTGCACTCTGTGTCTCTCAGCACCCCCATCACTCTTTGTCTTTCCAGCATTTCTCTTACCATGTGAGCCACGGAGGGTGAGGCCAGGCAGGCAGGCTTAGCAGTCAGTAATGTCTGCATCACATTCTCTGGCTCCAGCCTCCAGGAAGCCTAGTAAAGTGAGAAGCAGCATACATTTTGGACTAAGTCATAGGACAAAGTGTGTGGCAGATGCCGTGGAACCCGGATGCATACTTGCATCACTGGAGGCTCTCCCACCCAACCACCTGCCCAAACGCTGCGGCTCCTCATAATACAGGGCACTGTGGGATGGGAGAGACAATGACAATGCGCTGGAGAAAGAGTAAGCAAGGCGGGGGTAGAGCATGCAGGGGGAATCTGCAGCACTGTCCATACTCTAGCATGTAGTGGCGCGATTGACAGAGAAGTCAAGCACACCAATACATACATGACAGTGGCCAGCGCTGCAGCCAGGGGCAGCAGAGGTGAGCGGCCCTGTGGGTGCTGCCTTACAGTGTGGTCACAGAGCATATGCGCTGTGTGCAAGGCACCTCAGGCACACTCCTAGTTACAGCCCTGGGCTCATATATTTGAAATTAGGTTGTACCCACTTTAAAATTTAATTGACCACAAGTAGCTGTGATTATCAGAAAATAATACCCTATGCTGGCTGTACGTAAAACATTTCTAATCCATGTATGGGCAGGAGGCAATACATGGTCACACCCATAATTACACCTGTAAAGGAGTGGGCACCCACATAAAATACAGGATTCTACTTTAAAAGGATATGGCTCCTTCGTAGACATCACACTCTAGGTCAGTGGTTTCCAAACTTTTTTTAATCACGGCGCCCTAGAATATCAGAATTTTTTTCACGGCACCCCTAGGCCAAAAATTTCTTATTGAGAAATTTAGAAAGAAATATTACATTAAGTAGATCGCGTTTATATTAGAGATGAGCGGGTTCGGTTCCTCGGAATCCGAAACCCCCCGAACTTCACGCTTTTTACACGGGTCCGAGGCAGACTCGGATCTTCCCGCCTTGCTCGGCTAACCCGAGCGCGCCCGAACGTCATCATCCCGCTGTCGGATTCTCGCGAGGCTCGTATTCTATCGCGAGACTCGGATTCTATATAAGGAGCCGCGCGTCGCCGCCATTTTCACACGTGCATTGAGATTGATAGGGAGAGGACGTGGCTGGCGTCCTCTCCGTTTAGATAGAGAGTGAGACACTTGATTTACTGGAGCATTAGGAATTTAGGAGTACTCAGAGAGTGCAGAGTTTTGCTGATAGTTATACTAGTGGTGACAACCAGTTTTATTTATTATTTAATATAATCCGTTCTCTGCCTGAAAAAAAACGATACACAGTCACATACCATATCTGTGCTCAGCCTCAGTGTGCTGCATGATAATATCATCTATGTAATGTATATCTGACTGTGCTGAGTAGTGCTCACTGCTCACACAGCTTAATTGTGGGGGAGACTGGGGAGCAGTTATAGCAGGAGTACATATTTAACAGTGCACACTTTTGCTGCCGGAGTGCCAGTGTGACTGACCAGCAGTGACCACCAGTATATTGTCTGCCTGAAAAAGTTAAACACTCGTGTGGTGTTTTTTTTTTTTATTCTATAAACGCATTCTGCTGACAGTGTCCAGCAGGTCCGTCATTCATTATATTTCTATCTTCTTCATACTAGTAGTTTAGGAGTCTGCAGTGCTGACAGTGTCCAGCAGGTCAATCATTATACAATATATACCTGTCCTGCAGTAGTGATATATATATATTTTTTATATCATTATCATCCAGTCTATACTAGCAGACGCGCAGTACGGTAGTCCACGGCTGTAGCTACCTCTGTGTCGGCAGTCGCTCGTCCATAATTGTATACCTACCTGTGGTGGTTTTTTTTTTCCCCATCTTCTTCATACTAGTAGTTTAGGAGTCTGCAGTGCTGACAGTGTCCAGCAGGTCCGTCATTATACAATATATACCTGTCCTGCAGTAGTGATATATATATATTTTTTATATCATTATCATCCAGTCTATACTAGCAGACGCGCAGTACGGTAGTCCACGGCTGTAGCTACCTCTGTGTCGGCAGTCGCTCGTCCATAATTGTATACCTACCAGTGGTTGTTTTTTTTTCCCATCTTCTTCATACTAGTAGTTTAGGAGTCTGCAGTGCTGACAGTGTCCAGCAGGTCCGTCATTATACAATATATACCTGTCCTGCAGTAGTGATATATATATATTTTTTATATCATTATCATCCAGTCTATACTAGCAGACGCGCAGTACGGTAGTCCACGGCTGTAGCTACCTCTGTGTTGGCAGTCGCTCGTCCATAATTGTATACCTACCTGTGGTGGTTTTTTTTTCCCCCATCTTCTTCATACTAGTAGTTTAGGAGTCTGCAGTGCTGACAGTGTCCAGCAGGTCCGTCATTATACAATATATACCTGTCCTGCAGTAGTGATATATATATATATTTTTTATATCATTATCATCCAGTCTATACTAGCAGACGCGCAGTACGGTAGTCCACGGCTGTAGCTACTTCTGTGTCGGCAGTCGCTCGTCCATAATTGTATACCTACCTGTGGTGGGTTTTTTTTTCCCATCTTCTTCATACTAGTAGTTTAGGAGTCTGCAGTGCTGACAGTGTCCAGCAGGTCCGTCATTATACAATATATACCTGTCCTGCAGTAGTGATATATATATATTTTTTATATCATTATCATCCAGTCTATACTAGCAGACGCGCAGTACGGTAGTCCACGGCTGTAGCTACCTCTGTGTCGGCAGTCGCACGTCCATAATTGTATACCTACCTGTGGTGGTTTTTTTTTTTCTATCTTCTTCATACTAGTAGTTTAGGAGTCTGCAGTGCTGACAGTGTCCAGCAGGTCCGTCATTATACAATATATACCTGTCCTGCAGTAGTGATATATATATATTTTTTATATCATTATCATCCAGTCTATACTAGCAGACGCAGTACGGTAGTCCACGGCTGTAGCTATCTCTGTGTCGGCAGTCGCTCGTCTTCCATAAGTATACTAGTATCCATCCATCTCCATTGTTTACCTGAGGTGCCTTTTAGTTGTGCCTATTAAAATATGGAGAACAAAAATGTTGAGGTTCCAAAAATAGGGAAAGATCAAGATCCACTTCCACCTCGTGCTGAAGCTGCTGCCACTAGTCATGGCCGAGACGATGAAATGCCATCAACGTCGTCTGCCAAGGCCGATGCCCAATGTCATAGTACAGAGCATGTAAAATCCAAAACACAAAATATCAGTAAAAAAAGGACTCAAAAATCTAAAATAAAATCGTCGTCGGAGAAGTGTAAACTTGCCAATATGCCATTTACCACACGGAGTGGCAAGGAACGGCTGAGGCCCTGGCCTATGTTCATGGCTAGTGGTTCAGCTTCACATGAGGATGGAAGCACTCAGCCTCTCGCTAGAAAAATGAAAAGACTTAAGCTGGCAAAAGCACAGCAAAGAACTGTGCGTTCTTCAAAATCACAAATCCACAAGGAGAGTCCAATTGTGTCGGTTGCGATGCCTGACCTTCCCAACACTGGACGTGAAGAGCATGCGCCTTCCACCATTTGCACGCCCCCTGCAAGTGCTGGAAGGAGCACCCGCAGTCCAGTTCCTGATAGTCAGATTGAAGATGTCAGTGTTGAAGTACACCAGGATGAGGAGGATATGGGTGTTGCTGGCGCTGGGAAGGAAATTGACCAGGAGGATTCTGATGGTGAGGTGGTTTGTTTAAGTCAGGCACCCGGGGAGACACCTGTTGTCCGTGGGAGGAATATGGCCATTGACATGCCTGGTGAAAATACCAAAAAAATCAGCTCTTCAGTGTGGAAGTATTTCAACAGAAATGCGGACAATATTTGTCAAGCCGTGTGTTGCCTTTGTCAAGCTGTAATAAGTCGGGGTAAGGACGTTAACCACCTCGGAACATCCTCCCTTTTACGTCACCTGCAGCGCATTCATCATAAGTCAGTGACAAGTTCAAAAACTTTGGGCGACAGCGGAAGCAGTCCACTGACCAGTAAATCCCTTCCTCTTGTAACCAAGCTCACGCAAACCACCCCACCCACTCCCTCAGTGTCAATTTCCTCCTTCCCCAGGAATGCCAATAGTCCTGCAGGCCATATCACTGGCAATTCTGACGAGTCCTCTCCTGCCTGGGATTCCTCCGATGCATCCTTGCGTGTAACGCCTACTGCTGCTGGCGCTGCTGTTGTTGCTGCTGGGAGTCGATGGTCATCCCAGAGGGGAAGTCGTAAGACCACTTTTACTACTTCCACCAAGCAATTGACTGTCCAACAGTCCTTTGCGAGGAAGATGAAATATCACAGCAGTCATCCTGCTGCAAAGCGGATAACTGAGGCCTTGGCATCCTGGGCGGTGAGAAACGTGGTTCCGGTATCCATCATTACTGCAGAGGCAACTAGAGACTTGTTGGAGGTACTGTGTCCCCGGTACTAAATACCATCTAGGTTCCATTTCTCTAGGCAGGCGATACCGAAAATGTACACAGACCTCAGAAAAAGACTCACCAGTGTCCTAAAAAATGCAGTTGTACCCAATGTCCACTTAACCACGGACATGTGGACAAGTGGAGCAGGGCAGACTCAGGACTATATGACTGTGACAGCCCACTGGGTAGATGTATGGACTCCCGCCGCAAGAACAGCAGCGGCGGCACTAGTAGCAGCATCTCGCAAACGCCAACTCTTTCCTAGGCAGGCTACGCTTTGTATCACCACTTTCCAGAATACGCACACAGCTAAAAACCTCTTACGGCAACCGAGGAAGATCATTGCAGAATGGCTTACCCCAATTGGACTCTCCTGTGGATTTGTGGCATCGGACAACGCCAGCAATATTGTGTGTGCATTAAATATGGGCAAATTCCAGCACGTCCCATGTTTTGCACATACCTTGAATTTGGTGGTGCAGAATTATTTAAAAAACGAGAGGGGCGTGCAAGAGATGCTGTCGGTGGCCAGAAGAATTGCGGGACACTTTCGGCGTACATGCACCACGTACAGAAGACTGGAGCAACACCAAAAACGCCTGAACCTGCCCTGCCATCATCTGAAGCAAGAAGAGGTAACGAGGTGGAATTCAACCCTCTATATGCTTCAGAGGTTGGAGGAGCAGCAAAAGGCCATTCAAGCCTATACAACTGAGCACGATATAGGAGGTGGAATGCACCTGTCTCAAGCGCAGTGGAAAATGATTTCAACGTTGTGCAAGGTTCTGCAACCTTCTGAACTTGCCACACTTGAAGTCAGTTCAGACACTGCCAGCCTGAGTCAGGTCATTCCCCTCATCAGGCTTTTGCAGAAGAAGCTGGAGACATTGAAGGAGGAGCTAACACAGAGCGATTCCGCTAGGCATGTGGGACTTGTGGATGGAGCCCTTAATTCGCTTAACAAGGATTCACGGGTGGTCAATCTGTTGAAATCAGAGCACTACATTTTGGCCACTGTGCTCGATCCTAGATTTAAAACCTACATTGGATCTCTCTTTCCGGCAGACACAAGTCTGCAGGGGTTCAAAGAACTGCTGGTGAGAAAATTGTCAAGTCAAGCGGAACGCGACCTGTCAACATCTCCTCCTTCACATTCTCCCGCAACTGGGGGTGCGAGGAAAAGGCTCCGAATTCCGAGCCCACCCGCTGGCGGTGATGCAGGGCAGTCTGGAGCGACTGCTGATGCTGACATCTGGTCCGGACTGAAGGACCTGCCAACGATTACGGACATGTCGTCTACTGTCACTGCATATGATTCTCTCCCCATTGAAAGAATGGTGGAGGATTATATGAGTGACCGCATCCAAGTAGGCACGTCAGACAGTCCGTACGTATACTGGCAGGAAAAAGAGGCAATTTGGAGGCCCTTGCACAAACTGGCTTTATTCTACCTAAGTTGCCCTCCCACAAGTGTGTACTCCGAAAGAGTGTTTAGTGCCGCCGCTCACCTTGTCAGCAATCGGCGTACGAGGTTACTTCCAGAAAATGTGGAGAAGATGATGTTCATTAAAATGAATTATAATCAATTCCTCCATGGAGACATTCACCAGCAGCAATTGCCTCCACAAAGTACACAGGGAGCTGTGATGGTGGATTCCAGTGGGGACGAATTGATAATCTGTGAGGAGGGGGATGTACACGGTGATGAATCGGAGGATGATGATGAGGTGGACATCTTGCCTCTGTAGAGCCAGTTTGTGCAAGGAGAGATTAATTGCTTCTTTTTTGGTGGGGGTCCAAACCAATCCGTCATTTCAGTCACAGTCATGTGGCAGACCCTGTCACTGAAATGATGGGTTGGTTAAAGTGTGCATGTCCTGTTTATACAACATAAGGGTGGGTGGGAGGGCCCAAAGACAATTCCATCTTGCACCTCTTTTTTCTTTCATTTTTCTTTGCGTCATGTGCTGTTTGGGGAGTGTTTTTTGGAAGGGCCATCCTGCCTGACACTGCAGTGCCACTCCTAGATGGGCCAGGTGTTTGTGTCGGCCACTTGGGTCGCTGAGCTTAGTCACACAGCTACCTCATTGCGCCTCTTTTTTTCTTTGCGTCATGTGCTGTTTGGGGAGTGTTTTTTTGAAGGGCCATCCTGCGTGACACTGCAGTGCCACTCCTAGATGGGCCAGGTGTTTGTGTCGGCCACTAGGGTCGCTTAGCTTACTCACACAGCTACCTCATTGCGCCTCTTTTTTTTCTTCTTTGCGTCATGTGCTGTTTGGGGAGTATTTTTTGGAAGGGCCATCCTGCCTGACACTGCAGTGCCACTCCTAGATGGGCCAGGTGTTTGTGTCGGCCACTAGGGTCGCTTAGCTTACTCACACAGCTACCTCATTGCGCCTCTTTTTTTTCTTCTTTGCGTCATGTGCTGTTTGGGGAGTATTTTTTGGAAGGGCCATCCTGCCTGACACTGCAGTGCCACTCCTAGATGGGCCAGGTGTTTGTGTCGGCCACTTGGGTCGCTGAGCTTAGTCACACAGCTACCTCATTGCGCCTCTTTTTTTTCTTCTTTGCGTCATGTGCTGTTTGGGGAGTGTTTTTTGGAAGGGCCATCCTGCGTGACACTGCAGTGCCACTCCTAGATGGGCCAGGTGTTTGTGTCGGCCACTAGGGTCACTTATCTTAGTCACACAGCTACCTCATTGCGCCTCTTTTTTTTCTTCTTTGCGTCATGTGCTGTTTGGGGGGTGTTTTTTGGAAGGGCCATCCTGCGTGACACTGCAGTGCCACTCCTAGATGGGCCAGGTGTTTGTGTCGGCCACTAGGGTCACTTATCTTAGTCACACAGCTACCTCATTGCGCCTCTTTTTTTTCTTCTTTGCGTCATGTGCTGTTTGGGGAGTATTTTTTGGAAGGGCCATCCGGCCTGACACTGCAGTGCCACTCCTAGATGGGCCAGGTGTTTGTGTCGGCCACTAGGGTCGCTTAGCTTTCTCACACAGCTACCTCATTGCGCCTCTTTTTTTCTTTGCGTCATGTGCTGTTTGGGGAGTGTTTTTTGGAAGGGCCATTCTGCGTGACACTGCAGTGCCACTCCTAGATGGGCCAGGTGTTTGTGTCGGCCACTTGGGTCGCTGAGCTTAGTCACACAGCTACCTCATTGCGCCTCTTTTTTTCTTTGCGTCATGTGCTGTTTGGGGAGTGTTTTTTGGAAGGGCCATCCTGCGTGACACCGCAGTGCCACTCCTAGATGGGCCAGGTGTTTGTGTCGGCCACTTGGGTCGCTGAGCTTAGTCACACAGCTACCTCATTGCGCCTCTTTTTTTCTTTGCATCATGTGCTGTTTGGGGAGTGTTTTTTGGAAGGGCCATCCTGCGTGACACTGCAGTGCCACTCCTAGATGGGCCAGGTGTTTGTGTCGGCCACTTGGGTCGCTGAGCTTAGTCATCCAGCGACCTTGGTGCAAATTTTAGGACTAAAAATAATATTGTGAGGTGTGAGGTGTTCAGAATAGACTGAAAATGAGTGTAAATTATGGTAATTGAGGTTAATAATACTTTGGGATCAAAATGACCCCCAAATTCTATGATTTAAGCTGTTTTTTAGGGTTTTTTGAAAAAAACACCCGAATCCAAAACACACCCGAATCCGACAAAAAAAATTCGGTGAGGTTTTGCCAAAACGCGTTCGAACCCAAAACACGGCCACGGAACCGAACCCAAAACCAAAACACAAAACCCGAAAAATTTCCGGTGCACATCTCTAGTTTATATGTCATCCTTAGGGTCAGTTGTGTGGTGAGGGACAAGATTTGCTTCTGTTTGGCCACATATTTTATGACTGGCAGCCACCAGCACTGATTTTGCCTGTTATATTGACCATGAATAATTTGAATTGGTCCTGGACCACCAACCCAGGGCACCCCTGCAAGTTCCCGAGGCACCCCAGGGAGCCACGGCACACAGTTTAGGAACCTCTGCTCTAGGTGATTACCAGACAGAATCATTGAGTGATACGAAAATTAAATGTTTTCCATAAATGTGGGAAGAACATCATCTGTCCCATACTGGCCTGCACACACATGCAGATACAATTGTTTGATCAGTGATAACCAGACCATGACTAAAACAGTACACAATTTTTTTTTTCACAGATGGGGTTAACTAAAGCCCATATCTACTACTTCTATCTTATGTCATACATTAAAAGTGTTCCCTAATTTAATGCGATAGATTTTCGACAGTACTTCATAAAATGCTCTTGTTTGGCTACCATATTCTTCCATAGGGTATATTTACTAAAGTGTAGGTTTTTAAAAGTGGAGATGTTGCCCATAGCAACCAATCTGAATCTATTTTCAGTTGTAAAGTGCAACAAAATTTGCTGTGCTATGTAGGAAATTGTTCATAAATATTACTTACAACTTATCTAGCACTTTCTTGAAGATAATAGCTATAATCTGATTGGTTGATATAGGCAACATCTCCACTTCTAAAACCCACACTTCAATAAATATACCCCATAGTGTTTAAATCAAAACAGATAAAATGTAGAAAATAAAAATCACATTTTTATTTCAAGAGCTGATTTTTTTGTTAAAACTTGCACATAGCATGATTTTTACTATTTTGGAAAGGAGGATTATTGGTGAAACAAGAACCACAAAGAATTACTTTGTTGTTTTTTTGCCCATTTTTTGGGGGCAATTTTTGTATTTTTTTAACGTGTTACAATTAGTCAAAACTACTGTTATTATGAGATTTTCTGAAAATAAATAATCTTCTGGAAAAAAAAAAAGGTAAAATTTGTGTGGGTACCACATAAAAAACTCATTGATATTGATGTTGGAATGTGACGAGAGCAAATGTGAAAAAAAAACCTCAGCAACAAAGGGGTTAAAGACTTGATTTTATTTCATGAGAAATTATAACTACGTAATCAGAATAGTAGTCTTCAATTATTAATTTCTCATGAAATAAAAACTGAAGACTACTATTCTGATTACGTATAAAAGATTGACATATGAATTACTTATATACTGTACTGTAGAAACGTGATAAGAATGTTTATTGTTCCCCTTGTAATAAAAACAAGCAGAGTTCCATTTGCAAAGACAGTCAAAGTGCTTCAAAAAGGGGTGTGGCCTCACAATGAAAGGGCGTGGCCACACAATGGTAGCCCAAATTCAAAATAATGCCTTACAGTAGCACAATCTTATTCACATTGCCCTGCATACTAGTGCCCTTTACAAACAATTACCACAGTAGCAGAGCTCCTTACACTCAAAATCCCCACAGTAGCAGTGCCCCTTAAACTCACACAATGCCCACAGCAGTGCCCCCCCCCCCCCAAGTTTAGATGTGGTGCACAGTATAGCAGGATGTTGAACAACCTTTGCTCATCCCTCTTGTGTCTTCCATGTGTCCCTTCTGCTTACTTTTGTTTTCTTTGTCTGTCACTCTCCTCATATGTCCATATGTTCATTGTTTGTGTGTGATCACCTGCCAGAGGCGTCACTGGGTGTGTTGACAGCCAGTGCGCACCCTTCATATGCCAGCGTGCCGGAGGCGTGCTCAAGGCAAAAAGGGGCGTGGTTGCAAAGAAAGGGGGCATGGCCTTGTGGGTCATGACTCTGGGGGCATGTCCAGCATCTCCGGAGATGCTGGGATGTACTGGGCTGCTCCCGGAGACTGTCTGCTGCACTGTCGTCTCCTCTGCTATGATAGGAGCCGGGTGCTGTAGCAGAATTTCACACTGCAGCACCTGGTTCCTGTCACTGCAAAGAAGCCCACAGATTGGTGTCACCTCCTTCTAGGCATCACACCCGGGTGCGGGCCGCACCCCCTGCACCCGCCTTGTGACGCCACTGTCACCTGCATCTTTCTCTCCTTTACTTATCCCTTACACCTCTCACTCTCTGTTACCCCTTCAGCCTCTGTGTCTATCTCACCACCATGCACCTCTCACTCTCCTATCTCACCCCCTGCTCATCTCACCCTCTGCTCCTCTCACTCCATCTCACCCCCTGCTCATCTCACACCCTGTTCCTCTCACTCCAT